>NW_010205179.1:0-624 GCF_000695765.1 Mesitornis unicolor | reverse complement strand
TACAACGATGAGAGTATGAAACAGAGTTCACAATCTATATTGTCTTGCACTACTTAGTCTGCATAACACTCTATGGCAGGTACCTGTCAATAAAGTGCAGGCTGCAAGGCTTCCCAGT
Source organism: Mesitornis unicolor (assembly GCF_000695765.1). NCBI lineage: Eukaryota > Metazoa > Chordata > Aves > Mesitornithiformes > Mesitornithidae > Mesitornis > Mesitornis unicolor. Next base: position 506 of record NW_010205179.1, on the reverse strand, counting down.
AAACTCTATCTGAGTGTAAGTGGAGTAATTCCCTTTCAGCATTGCAGCTTAGACGATTCACACTTTTACACAGAAAAACAGACAGCTGCCACAAGATGCTTCTTCACGTAAATCCCCAAGGACTTCTGCAAATACAAGATGACACTAGCCAAAATGCAGAAGCCCTTTGATTTACGTTTCAGCAAGGGCTCCACCCCAAGGCTCTAGAAAGACCTGCAAACCACCACTAACGTCCTGTACCGGGAAGGACGAGATGGAGAGAAGGTTGCTATGATGCATTCAGCAGTCAGTCCGACGCGATTTGAGGGGCCAAGAGCAACCTCCGTTGTATGGTTTTCCGTCACACACCCCGCACTTCAGCAGGGAGGATCGGCCACTTCTGCAGAGGCGGCCGGAGCCCTCCCGCGGAACCACGCACCTTCCCCGGGGCCGCCGCCGCCTCCTCCCTTGGGGGTGATGAGCTCCCGGCGTAGCTTGGCCAAGCGGGCCTTCAGCAGCCCCAGGTG
>NW_010205178.1:68358-79804 GCF_000695765.1 Mesitornis unicolor | reverse complement strand
TGGGAGACGGTGTCAAAGGCCTTACTAAAGCTCCCACTCCCCTTGGATTTGATAAAGAATCATGTTCTTCCACCACTTGTGCCAGCCCTGACTGTTTGCATTTTTAACTTTGTCTTTATTAAATTTTCAGGAATCTCTTAAGCATTCATACATCTGTCATGGCACAAAGCGGAATATTTCTTGATGCTCGGGAAAACAAATTATCCAGTAGATGTGCAACCCATATTTAATCAAAAGCACCACAGCCACGTGTTCAAGCACGAAGCCCTGCAGAGTCATTCTCGAGGGGTGTTTGCTTTGAGATTTTTTTAAATTTTTATTTATTTATTTATTTATTTATTTATTTAAAATTTAACTTTGTAGGCTTCTTATGTCAAAGTGTGTACTCTCGAGGGTCTCCAGGAATATCTCAAGGTGTCCTGGTGCTCCTCAAAAGAAAAGCTGCTTTCCATGATCCCCTCCAGCATCCCTAACCCTGCCTTACGCTGTTGTGAGATGCAAGTCCCTGCATGGTGCATGAAGCACTGACCCGAACGTCCTCTAGGCAGGGTCTGATCCAGGCACAGACCACCATGAGAGGCTGCTGGAAGGTGGGGAGCTGCGGACACCAGCGTTTCTTGTTTCCTTGCTTCTGGGCTTATAGCAGCTTGCATTGGTGGGCTCTGCTGTCTGCATTATCAAACTTTTTGTGCACGGGATAATAAATGAGTGAACCACAGTGTAACTAATTGCCTAACAGTTGGACTGCTACCTAGAATATAATAGGAGCATGTTTCCAGGGTGTTTTGAGTGGGCATAATAAGGCGCTAACATACAGTATTTTTATAAGAAACTTCAGGGAGTGTATTTAAAAATGCCAGGGTAGTAGATAAGATGAACATTTAAAAATAAATGGCTTTGGAGCTCAGTGTTTCAGTAGGCACAGATAATTAGGAGAGGATGCTTTTCTGACAAGAGCATAATGATGTGGCTTTGGCTGGTGAGCAGCTTTGGATTTGGAAACTTCTAACTTGGCTCCTGCAGGAGTGACGGTGGTGGACATGGAGCTGGAAGGAGCCCCCTCTCATTGAAAGTCTGGACAGAGACCTTTCCTCTCTTGAGCTGATGGGGATGAAGCAAAGGAAGAAAGTGCAAACCTTGATGGCTTAAAATTTAGAAGATGGAAGAATGGAATTGTTCTAATTTTATTACTAATGCTTTGAAGCTAATCTCATAAACTTGGGAGCCTGAGTCCATAATTCTGATGGTGACAATATTGTAAAAGTAATCCAAAAGGCTGTGTCACAGTTGAAAAAAAGCATTTCCTAAGCTCTAAATTCAAATGTGCTCAGAGAAACAAACCCTGTAAGAACAGCAGTGGCACCATCTGATGGGTTTTGTAATGCCACAGACAAAAGTAGTTATACTGCTTAGAAGAGGTTTTGTCTCCAGATAATGTTGTTAAAAATTTGCAATATAGTATAAATCATAACAGAACAAATGTGGAGTCTGCTCTTACTGCTGCCGGGGAAAGTATCTCAGATTTTGTTTCCTTTCTGCTCAATATGTTGCAAACCTTTTCCAAGTTTGTAAATAAATATTGCCTGCTGTTTGAAAAATGTCTCGTGGTTCGTCTCGCCAGTAGTGCCTGTGCCATCCAGGCAGTTATTGCAAACAGCGTTTCTCTCTTGGTGAGCTCTTTCGTGTGTCTTTTAGGAGCACAGGCTGTTGCAATCAGTCTGAAGTTGTCTGATTCCTTGGAGATATTAAAGAAGTATTTCCTTCTTTAAAGCTCACTCATATGTGGATGCTTACGGCTCCTTTCTCCACTTCCTAGCAGTATCATGGCAATTATCATGTCGCAAAATATTTTGGCAAGATTACAGGAAGCAAAATTCTGGCATTTCCTTGATGAACATTTGAATTACCATCAGTGAAGATGGGTGAGGGTTTTTTGTGGCTGAGCATTTTTGGGTTTTAGGTGTATAGGACTTTTAAATGTTTGGAAACCCTGGGCCTGATGCAGCAATTATGTTAGGACCAGGTTAATTAACTAATGAATTTTCTATCACCCTGCCTGGAGACCCATGTTTTTGCCTCAGGGTGGAAACAGTTTCTATAGGCTGAGGGATTGCAGTGCCTGGTTCTCTTCTGACATGACTTGTGTCCTGAGGAGCGAAAGAAGAGGTATTTGCATGAAGAAGTCATTTCACAGGCAGTACACAATGTTTTACTGTCTTCTGGGAGGTGTCAGAAAGCAGGAAGAGCTGGGGAAGCTCCACAGCTGAAGTCTGCTCTCTAGCCCCTGCAGTTATTGCTGTGGAGAGTTTGGTACCAGGCCTTGTGAGTCCCCTCCAGGGAAAGGTGTCTGGGGAGCAAACCCAGGGACACAGGGAGAGCCGTAAGAGCCTGAAAGAGAACTTCAGCAAATCCACTGAGCTTCAGGAGCTGGTTCATTTGCTGCCCTGGAGCAGTTGCATCCATAAATGGGATTTATTGGGAGAGAAGGGACACATTCACACAGGAAAGGTGTTTAAAGTGCATTTTTGTATGTAGAGCTGGTGAGCAGGACAGGGAAGCACTGTGTGCAGTGTTGCAGCCTGAGGTGCTTCCAAGCAGCAGCATCCCAGGAAAGGTGCAGTGAATCACAAAATGCATCGTGGCCTGCAGAGAGGGAAATTCTGCTGAATGCCAGTGATCTGTGTTCATCTCTAGGGAGGTTTTTGCTGCGCAGAAACCAGTTTCTTGTTCGTTTTGCAGTTTGGGATAGTTTGTGAGGTTTCGCCGCTCTGCCACGAAGTCGTGGAGGAGATGGCCCTGAAGCATTTATGGGGAGGTACCAACAAGATGGTGACACTGTGATCTTGCCTAGCATTACTTGTCTGGCTGTCTCCCAGAAAATAAAACTGGGTCTTGTCTTTACTGCCTCTTGGCAGTGGAATAACAAACATGTTGGGGTTCCTCCACTGTGAAGGCCTATCTTTACATCGTCAAGATAAGGCTTTAAATGTGGGGAGACAATTGCCCAGTTTATAAGAAAAGCATCTTTTGAAAAGATGCAAATAGGAGTTGGGAGCTCAGCCCCTGATGGACAGTGGAAGCAGCAGTAGTGGGAGCTTCCCTGCTCAGAGAGTGCTTTATGGTTGCATGGTTTGTGTGCCCAGATGTCAGGAAACAGCAAAATCAAGATTGTAGGTGCAGTTTTAACCCCTTGGTGTCTATGTGCTGGGAGTGACTGGATGTCACACAGTCTAGTACTTCCATCCCACTTTGTTCCCTTACAAGATGCACCATGAAAGAGAGTCTGTGAACACAGCAAGTTTTGCCATGCAGCTCCCTCGTCTTCGGTGTGCCTTGGCCAAAAAGGGCTTGTGCAGTGCGCTGTGTGATGCACAGAGAAGGGCAGCTGTCCACAAGGAAACCTTGTGTTCGCAGCTAAGTGTGAGCAGCGCACTGGCAGCAGGGCAGACACAAAGACCCTGGTATCTCACCTCTCTGGGGAATGCTGTGCAGGAGTGGTTTGCTGGGGATGCTTGCACTGTCTCCTTGCAATGCAGGAGACTGCATCACATAATCTCTTAAATAAACCCATCAAGTCACAGACTTGGCTGGAGTCTCCCGCAGCCTGGGGGAGCCAGCAGGTTAATCTGGAGCTCCGCTGGCCCAGACATTGGCCCCTTTGAAGTAGCTGCAGCTCAGGAATGAATGTGCCTTCTCAGGAAAGCTGGCATTTTTACTGAGCTGCAGCTTTTTATTATCTGAGCCAACAACGCAGTGATTTCCTTCTCCTGCCAGTAATCCCCACTCAGGACACTGTTTTATGCCCTTTACAATTTATTTTCTTTTCCCTAATTGCCAGTTTGCAGTGGTCATGCAGCTCTCCCTGGGCTGTCTTCTGGGCAGCTTTTGCACTTTGAAAGCAGCTTAGTCCTTCCCTCCTGGCCACTGGAACCAGGCAGCAATTCCTCTTCAGGTGCTTCAGCAAGAATCCTGCTGAAAGAATAAGTAATATAATTACTTATAATAAGTAATTCCAACTAGTGCCTGATAACTGTGGTCTAGAGTAGAGTTCCAGCATTCTCTGGAACTTTTTCACTGTAAGGGTGACAGAGCCCTGGCCCAGGCTGCCCAGAGAGGTTGTGGAGTCTCCTTCTCTGCAGACATTCAAAACCCGCCTGGACGTGTTCCTGTGTGACCTGGTCTGGGTGATCCTGCCCTGGCAGGGGAGTTGGACTGGATGAGCTTTAGACGTCCTTTCCAACTCCTGAGATTCTGTGATTGACACATCCTTTGGGAGCCCTGATAAACTGCCCTTGACAGATATCATCAACAGCTATACGGTACCAGTACAGCAGGTACGATGCCTTGTTGATAATGCTCTGGCTCATATCCTGCGTTTGGTTATGAGCAGGGCAGATTTACCAGCAGCATATCCAGGCCATGGGTTTTTATGGGGAAGCAGAAGCCCATGCTGGTTCTGTAATGCGATGTCCCCTCCATTTTTCTGTGAGGCTCACTCGTGGGAGCACAGGGACTGACCCGCAAAGTTTTCTCCTCTTTGAAGTGCTTGAAGTCTGGCTGGGGGTCGCTTCTGCTTCTGGCAGCTGGGCCTTTAATATTCTTGCAGCCAGCCCTTTGTAAGGAATATTTCAGAACAAGTAACTACTAGGGGAGTTGGGTATGAGAGATTTTGGATGCGTAAGATGCTTTTTTTTTTTTTTTACAAAATTTTATTATTTCTTGCATCTATTAATAGGACAGCAGGAGGCTCCATGTGCTTTTATAGTCCCTGTTGTGGTCTCTAATGGATACATGCAAAGGCTCCAAGGCACATAAAATAGACACTCTTAGCCAGTTATTATGTTAAAAATTATGTGCATGTCATGACCTTTAAAGCAGTGGGACTGTGTGTGCATGCCTTTCTGATACACCACTGTTCTCGATTCCTTTCTGAAACATTTCTCGCCGTAGGAGGTTTGCATAGGAGCTTGGAATATTTTTCTAATCAGCGAAGAGTCTCCTGGCTCTGATGGTAACTTGCAAAGCACAGAGGAGCGAGAGAAGGGAAGAGGGATGACTTTTTCTGAGGGAAGAGGTTAAAGGCGAATGGTGAGGCACAGCATGAAAATCCTGGTATAGTCTGCAGTGCTGTCAAAAAAACAGTGTCCCAAAAAGTGCTTTGTGGTCTTTGAGGAAGAAGCTATTCTGATGCTCTTGAGGATAAAGAAGGGGAAAAAAAGTTTCATAATCTATGTGCCCTATTTAAAGAGACTTTTTTTGTTTTAAAACTTTTCATAATCATGCAATCAGAATTTACTCTGCTTGCATAGCCCACACGCTTACCCTGCTCTGTGTCAAATGGGCTGTTGTGCCTGGAGAGCTTTGCAATACTCTGTACGAGTGTGAAGAACAAGATGCCCGCTGTCGTGGTGAGGGAGGCACAGAGAAAGAGGCTCTGTGTCCTTGCTCCGCTGCATCCCTCAATCTGTGGTGCTGGGAGGGATTTGGTCATGTGGGAGTGCAGATGGTTGATCTGGGCTTGCTGGGGCAGTCCTGGTGTGGGTGTTGGGAGCTGTGGACAAAACGCTTCAGTGGCACGCCTGGGAGGTATGCAGACATCAGATGGGATGGTGTCGACATATCGGAAATTTCTGCTTTGGTTGCTGCTTACACCATAGCTTTCTGCATGCTGGAGTGGGGGGCTGCAAACAGCAGTGGGTCCCTGTCCCGCCAGGCGTGCCAGCATGGGGTGCACCTAGGAATGAAGAGTTGAGAGTCCTGGAGATGTGAGGGTCTCAAAAGCTCTTGAGTAATGTAAGAGGTTTTGCAGGGTGAGCAGTAAGGCCTGACATTGCTTGCAATAGCGTTGATACCAAACCCCCGTGGAGACACATCAGGCCACGCTCAGCTGCATCCCAGCCTTAACAAATGGGAAAAATAACACTTACGGTTTTAAAAATTAAGTGTTCCCTTTAATTATTGAACATGAATAATTTTCATGCAAATTGAGCCTGGATGTGTGCTGGATGTGCGTTTCCAGAGTGACACAGTTGAGAGCGGTTATATCGCAGGGTGTCAGTGACCTGTGAACTGAGGCACCGTTCATTATATTTAGCGTTTTGTGAATAGTACTCAGAAGGGTGAGACACAGGCTGGTGGAGAGAGTTGGCTGAAGGAAAAGAATTTAGTTTGCACTGGTGGCCTCCCCTTCTAATGCTTTAACTTACAAACTGGGGGTCTTTACATACCCAGGGTATTAAGAGAATATTGGTGCAGTGGCTGTGCTGCTGGAGGCTCTGCTGCTTGCTGCGTGGGCAGGCCCTCAGGTCTTTGAAGGAGGAGAGGGGAAAATGCACACTGACTTTTCCTAGCAAATTGATGGTCTTGGTGTAAAACTTGCCGCTGAGCGTCATGGGGTGTTTTGGCATGACCTGATATGTGTGAGTGGTCCTGGCTGGGCACCTGCAGATGGACACTGCCTGCTCTCAGCATCACTTTGGGCCACACTGCAGCTCGTGTTCAGGGCAGATGAAACATTGGATCCGCAGCTGAATGGAGCCTGGGCCATTTTGGAAAGCTACACTTGGTGCAGTGCAGATGCTGGGCCTCAAGTGGGAATATCCTCTGTGATTAAGCTCCTATGTATTTTCCTTTTCATAATGGAATGTCAGCATTTACTGTTTCCTGTTTTTAAACACTGTATGGTTTGTCAAACATTTATCTCTGTCTTAAATTAAGTCTTGAGATAGAATTCCTGTTAATTTCAAATCAATGTGAAAGAGGGAGAGAAAGAAATTGCAGTCTAGCCCTTTTCTTGAGTCAGTATTTTCTTTAAAAGCTGAAATGTTAACTAGATCATAGTTCTTGGCATTTTGAAATGTTGCCAGTGTTTAAAGAATATATGCATTTCCCCTGAAAACTGCTGGTGCTGGTAAGTTTAGCAGCAGGCACAGCTGCCAGCAGGCGTTTGACCCAAAGCGGGCAGGATGGGACCAGCCTTTGCAGCAGCAATGTGGTACAATGTTATCCTCCCTGTTCCCGAGCTCATAATCTCCTAAGAACTTTTTTTTTTGTTCTGTTTTGCAGAAGCCTTTGAAATTGTAGTACGGCACGCAAGAAACTTCACCAACAGCATGTTTAGGACCCACTACCAAAGCATGGGGCCTAGAGCTCTTAAGTTTGTTGGAGAACTTTTTACTGATGTCTCACTGTACATATTGGGCTCCGACATCAGTGTTAATGACATGATAAATGAATTTTTTGACAGTTTATTCCCTTTGGTTTACTCTCACTTGATTAATCCTGGCTTCCCCGATCCCTCTGTGGAAATGACTGAATGCCTGCGAGCAGCCAGGAGAGACCTCAAAGTCTTTGGTAACTACCCGAAGACAATGATGACGCAGGTATCCAAGTCGCTGCAGGCCACGCGAGTCTTTCTGCAGGCGCTCAACCTGGGGATAGAGGTGATAAACACTACGGACCACTTAAAGTTCAGCAAGGACTGCGGACGAGCGCTGCTAAAGATGTGGTACTGCTCACATTGCCAGGGGCTCCTCCTGACCAAGCCCTGCGCCAGCTACTGTGGCGTAGTGATGCAAGGATGCTTGGCAGGCGTCGCAGAGATCAGTAACCACTGGCAAGAGTACATCAGATCACTGGAGGGGCTGACCAAAGGCATGCATGGCATCTATGACATGGAGCATGTCCTCCTGAACCTCTTCTCCTTGGTGCGGGATGCCATCATCTACGTACAGAAGAACGAAGGAAAGCTCTCGACAACTGTGAGTGGTTTTCTGCAGTTCCCCAAGCTCATTGCTGGAGCAGGGCTCGGTTGTGTACCACCAGCTCTACATGTTGACCTCAACCTACTCCTTTCCTCCAGCCAGCAAAGCTGAAATGCTCCGATTACCTGCTTCTCTCTTCTTCTTCCCCCCGTTTTCTGATTTTTAAAACTTTCAGTAGTATTTGAAACTGCTGTTTGCATGGCCTGGGTTTCAGTTAAGGGCTTTGCCTCTTTTCAGGTCGGTCAGAGTAGAAACATTTGGAGTCATCCTGGCATCAGCCTGGTAGCTGTGATAAGGAGCTTTGATGTCCCAGAATCTTCCGTACTCCCTGGGCACTGTGCTTGCCTTGGGTAGCTGTGAAAGGCTGGTCCTGCTCTCCAGGTGACTCCTGCCTCCTTTGACATCACTAAAATGTCCCTCCAAATAGATGCTAAGTGGAGGCATGCACTTTGGCATCCCCTGCTAGAGCAGATCTGGTTTTCCCCATTTTGGTAATTCATTCCAGTTTTGGACAGCATTTGAGCCCAGGGATGCGATGATTTCTTTTTTATTAGAAGCGATGTGACTCTTCACAAACACGTGTGAATTTCTGAGCATCCTGAGAAACTGAGGCTTTCTTGTTCAGAAAATCCCGCTGCTCTGTTTGAATGCCAAGGACAAATGAACTGTAGTAAAACGACGCTTGTTCTGCAGATGAGATCTTTTCTCGAGACACAATTGAGCTGCTCTGTGTACGTAGGGTAAAGTTGGGTTTGGGGGCAGAGGTGCGGGAATATTGTTACAGTTGGCTTAAAGCCAACAATGATTAAAATCTGCCGCTGTTTCCCTGTTAGCTGCTTGTTTCTATTATCCTTGGCTCCTGTTTACAACAGAACAGTGTTTATGTAGGTCATTGTAGTACTTTCGCTGTAACTCACTCTTATCTTTTTGAGGGACCGTGGAAATGTATAGGCTTACGGATTTTCAGCTCTGTGGCATCCAGCCAGCCACACTCTTCTGTGGTGTTTTATGTGCCATCTCTGCTTGGTGATTGCCCAAGACATGCCACTGCAGATATGAAGGCTGTGAAATAACGTGGTGGCTCCCAGGCAGTTTCACACCCCCTGGGCAGTTTGGCACACGCGATGCAAACTCTCTTGCTTGGAAGGAGTTTAGGGACCAAAACTCCCGTGAGTTGGATTACTCTTGTGTTGTGGTGACCAAGAGGAGGCTGAGGGCTGGGTTCTGGTGTTGGTCACCTGGGCAGATGGATGCGGGCAGGACTCAAGGGCTGCACATTAAGGTCCAGGGTACAGCGCAGGACACTGGTTTTCAACCTGCTTGCCTTAGTCCCTTTCTGCAGAAGATCTCTGTTTTCACAGCAGCCTGCCAAGTGTTTCTTGTGTCCCCAGGACCGCAGGGAGGTTCCAGCTGACAGGGTCCAGGGGCAGCAGCGTTGCTGGGCACGACTTCTGCTGCTGTTGAGCCAGGGGCCCATCGGTCAGAACATGTCAACCCTCTCTGTAACAGCAAAGGAGCAGAGATGTAACTGGGTTTAGCTTGAGGTCAGGTGAGATGAAGAATTCATGTTACAGATGATAATGATGTATACAAGAGAGAAAACTCAGCTCAACTCTAAGCCCAGTTGGCATTTCCAAGGCAATAAGAAATAAAACTTATTTCTACATGGGATGTGAGCCTTTTTGATCTCAAAAGATCAGTTGACGTATTCAGCTGTAAGCAAAAGCATCCAACCTGTTTTGCACCAGCAAACCTGCCATGCCTGTACATGCTAAGGCAGAACAGAAACATGGCCCGTACAGGCTGTATGCCGGGTTTTGCAAGCATACACAGCATGTGCATTGCTGTATGGTCCTGAAAGGATAAGTGTTTGTCCTCTGATGTCCTCCTTTTATTGGCAAAACAATAAAACTGCAATTTTTCTTGAAGGTGTCCGTGTATACAGTGAAGGAACATGACTGTCAGTTATAATATTGAATATTGAGACCTCGATCTGTCTACTGAAAATGTGTTTGTGGGAGGACAAGTAGATGGAGCGCCGCTAAAGTCAACGCAACCCATGGCAGTAAAGCCATAATCTGCCCATATTCAGCCAAACTAGAACATAAATTGACTTCCTTTAAAATGAAAAACAAACCACTGAGCCTTGCAAAACTGTTCAGTGCTTTTGTACTTGATAGAGCTGTTTGAATTCATTAGTGCCATGTATAGTTAGGTCCTTATTTAAACATAACTCCTCTTGATTATTTAATACTTCAGTGATTTTTTTATTTGCTCTAGAGACATTTTTGAGTCATAGGAGTGAGGAGGAAAAGAATCCGAGGCAAGCAAGCCAATTGTCTGCCAACTGTCACTAAAAGAGAATGGCGACTGGGTTTTTAACGTTTATTTTTAAAATACCGATGTTGCTCAGCTAAGACTCTTCTGTCAAACCTGAGCCCAGAGCAACTGTTTTTACAAATGGAGGTATGAGCTATTCAGTAGAGGAATAGGGCAGGCATGGAAGTTGACAGTCTTAGGCCATCTGCAGTGCTGTAGTTGACTCTGATAGCTGGTCTGTGTCTGGGATCTGGGGTAAGTGTCTGCCTGTAAGTGACGGGATACTTACTTTTTTTAGCAGTGCTGGAATGAAAGTTTCTGTGTTAAACTTATCAGCACATATTGAATCTCAAAGAACATACCCACAAGCAAAGAGTTGTATTTACTGTTATGCTGTAAATATGATTTTTTGGTAGACACTGTTGTCATATCAAAGTATGAAATGCTGTGGGAGTTATCTTTGAAAGCGTGGGGCTTTGCTGTCTCACTGGCTTCTCATAGCGATCTCTTTTATTAGTGACTTTGGCCACCACCACTTCAATTCACCTGTACATTATTAAGGATAATGACAGGTTATTTAATTGTCATTAAAATCCCCTGGAATGATGGAAAACCTATCTTCCATGTCCATAGTGATTATAACCTGAATAACAACACTACTGCCCTTGCCTGTCCTTTAGGCTTCTTTCTTTGTCCATGATGTTGGTGGCACTTCTCCGGCAGTAGCTTTTCTTCCTGGTAATTCAGGTCCTTGGATGCATTACCCAACTGAGCATATGTTCTTTCATGTGGCTGTTCCTCTGTCCCTCTTGCCACCAACCTCTAGCCTGGGTCCAGGGGTTTGCATGAGGACCTGGGTCCCTTTTATAGCTTGCAGCAGAGCTGGCTACAAAGGACACAGTGAACCTGAGCTCCAGGGGTGTTACAGAGGCTCCAGGTATGTTTCTGAGGAGCTCTGCAGTCCTCAAGACGTGGAATCATACTGTTGTTAATCTGCTTTTGGAAACTGTGAACCTCCAGGCATGCAGTTAAATGTAAGCCTACGTGCCGCTGTTGTTCCTGGTATGTAAACAGCAATGCAGATGAGTGAATTCAGTAATATTATGGCTGTAATATCCCAAGCCTTGCTTTAACACCTAATCTGTCAGCAATGGTGAGTGTTAGGGCTTTATTATTTCTACAATTTGTCTGTTTTAAAAACTTCACCCCTAAAATATGCTATTAAGATACTTTATCAAGGAGACCGAGTCTCAGGGCAGGTTAGGAAAAAAAAATTGTCTGTATCTATATTAATTTTCCTATATGCTACTTTTTCCCCTGGTCAAAAATGTGCCTGGTATATCCACCTCTTGTAGATATTTTAA
>NW_010205178.1:39070-68327 GCF_000695765.1 Mesitornis unicolor | reverse complement strand
GGAAAAGTGATTTTAGTCAGTCTGCTCTGCTTTCCACCACAAAGACAACTGGAGCGATGCAGTACAAATAAATGTCATAAAATATTCAACCTCAACACCTCTTGAAGTTAATGCTTTCTCTGCTGTTGAAAGTACAAGAGAGACAATAGGTCTGGGTGTCCTATATTACTAATAGTTGATTTTCTCTGGGGTTCCCTACCTTAAGCCAGCACTATAAAATTATTTTGAAAGGTTGCGGAGTTGAGGTGAAAGGTGTTGATTTAACACAGGCATTAATTTGTCTATGTAAATATTTTTTTCTTAATGCTTTCCGCTCCCTGTATAACTCTTCAGGGTTTCGAACCCATCCCAACCGACTGGGAAACTGCAAACAACTCATAGCGTGGTGAGACATGAACCAAAAAAGGTGGGTGGCTTGGGGTGCAGCTGTAGCCACATTGCATGTGAGGAGGAGAAGGATGCACTGCAGGTGTGAGTTTTCAGAGAAAGGCATGTGGATTTTGCTCCATTAGCTGCTCTGTCCTGCACGCCCAGCAGCACACATGCCTCCCCCAGCCCTCTGGACTTCTCCTACCCTTGAGTTGTCGTGTGGTGCTTCTCTGGACACAGAGCTGCAGCTGTGGATCCCAGCCTGGCACAGTGGGACTTTGCTTGGCAGGAGCTGTATGTGTTTGTGTAACCAGGGTTGGGCACCTGTGGAGCTGATGTGTCTGTATCATGATCGAATATGGGAGTAAGTGCAGGTTGCAACGGAACACAAGATCAGTCTCACAGAAAACATATGTTATGAAAAACACCAGTAACCCACCACGAAAAAACATATCAAGAAACTTCAGCCAGTTGAGGCTTCTCAGGCAGCTGTGCCCCAGCCCAAGCATCTGCATCTTTGGGGAGAAATGCAGAGTCACAGGCTGCCAGAGCTACCCAGCCCCTGCTGCTCCCCTTGCCGGCAGTGGAGGTATGCAGCTCCATCTGCAGAGCGTTGCCTGGAAAGAGCAGGGAGCTCAGCAAAGCATTTTCTTCGCTCCGAACTGATGGCTGAGTTTCTAGAAAATCCTGTTAAATTACAAAATGAAGGTAGCCAGACCTTGGTCGAACCCATCTGTGCTGAGGAGGGAAGTGGGTTAGAAGCAGAGTACTAGCACCTGGAAACAGGGTGCTGTTGTCAACGTGCAGATCCCTGCTGTTTTACTTCCCTGCAAACACCTTTAAAAAGACTGCGGAGGTCTGGGTTAAAGCTGCTGAGAAGGTGAAGCCTCAGTGCAGACTGGGGTTGGTTGTATCCCAAAATGGGAGCGCTCATCCCAGCCAGCACAGGCAGAGTGCCGAGCACTGACACTGGTCATCACAGTCTGCCAGAGAAGCCCCAGGGAGGAACTGAGTCAGGCAAACTGGACCCTTATTTGCCCTTGATTTTCTGGGGGATCCTAGTAAGGGAGACCATGAGCATGCTGAAAACATAACTGGCTGCTTCGATTGCTTGTTGCAGATTGGTGTAGAAATTTGCAGTACCTGCAGGTGCACAGGGATGAAACTCAAGAATGTGTGAGCAAAGGGACTTTTGTCCCCCAGGGAGGACAGTGTCACCTGCTGCCATACACAATGGTTCAGTGTGGTGTCAGCGAGGCGATGCCAGGGTGCTCTTCCCCGGATGCTGCCCAGGAGCTGGCTCATTTGGCAACTCGCTGGAAGCTGCTTTGTGCGGTGGGTTCAAGTGGCAGGGAGATCAGTGAGCTTTCCTGTCTGCTAATGGATTTCTTTCTGCACTAGAGCTGGCAAGAGACTTGTGAGAAAAGCTTTGAAATTACAGTGCTGTTCGAGAAGTCATTCCCTCTGAGATGCCGAGATCAGTTTCTTTGTACTTCTAATGCAGGTTGCTCTCTGTTGGCATGGCTCATGGGACAGTCAGGTGGATGTGCAGCCTCCGTGTTTTCATTTATCAGCAAAGTTTAATGCTCCAGCTGCTCTCTAATACTCACTGGGTAGCTAGACCCATTTTTCACTTAAAGCTGGAAATACAGGTGAGATTTTTGGTTTTCAGTAAGCTCAGACCCACTCGTAGCTATGCCAAGGTGTGTTCACTGTGTGCTTTTGTTAACCATTTCTGATAGGCAGTGTAATGTGCCTGATAAGGCCTGTTAAAGCTAGCATCTGTTCCTGCTGCAGGATGAAAATAAACCTGATCACCAAGGACAGTATCAGCAATGTTCCTGTGATAATACCTTGGGAGTATTACAATTTGTTGTCTGAAGAAGTTTCAGATATTAAAGATTTTCTGATAGTTGGAGGAGCATATGTCAGAGTGCTGAACTATAAGGTGTTAATTTTGATCTAGAAATCCCCATGTTGTTGGTGACTTGGCTGTTGCTGAAAGAATACAGGCAAAAATTATTCGTGCCTGTGGTTTTACAACCCAGCATCAACTATTTTGATCCAGCAACTTTGGCACGCTGCTGCTGGTCTTAAGTCTTTGGTTTAACGTTCGAATATACAGTAGCAAATTAAGGGTCTGCATCTCTATTTTTGGAAGGAACTTTGGCATGGATGCTCTTGACCATCACTTGCTTCTCTGAGGGAGTGAAGCTCAGAGGTTATTCTCAGCTTGGTGAAAGTTTTACCTCATCTGGCCTGGGAAGAGAGGTTATTGGCATCACAGGCTAAGTTAATTCACCGCTAAGGACACTTTGCCTGTAGAGGACATGGGTAGCATGCTTTCTTGGTCTTTGGTCAGCCTTGCTCATTTTCTGCTGGGATTCAGCATGGGTAAAGTGGCATGCTGGTCTCCTCCTTTGCTTGCCCTGATGGCATGGTAAAGCTTTGAGTCAAATTGTCACCAAATTGGACGCAGAAAAAGCAGGGCAAGTGCTCAGAGCTGCTAGGTGGAAGCAGTGATTGTGGCCAGTGATGTTCCAACCTGCTCGTGGAAAGCCAGAGGAGGTGACATTGAATATCAACAAGAGTTTAATTTAAAACAGCACTTGATTTTGCTTCTATTTGTAAACTTTTATATTGTCCTCTCCTTTTTTTGCTGTCTCTCTGTCCTTTCAGCTGGATGTGTTCTAGCCTGTGGCACGTTGTGCCATTTCAGTGGAATTTACAGTGGTGCTTTTTTTAATTACAAATATAAAGTGGCTGCTAGCAGTGTCCCCTCCTCTCTGCACGCACACATGGCAGCACAGGGAGCATGCTTTGACAGCGCGTTTGATGCCCAACCCAGCTTTGCACTGAAGCTCACACAAATCTTTTCATTGACTTCAGTCAGAGGCAGATCCCTCAGCAGGTGGCAACTTATCCCCACTACTCTGCAACATAAAGAAAGCTTTTTAAGGCTGCTGTATTTTATGGGTGGGAATATCAAACGGCATCCACGGAGCCTGGCTTGATCTCACTTCAAATCATGTGTTAACTACAGCACAAGTGAGGTGTGCACAGGTTGTGCACGGTGGGATGTCTTGCATCTTTTCCAAGCTGAAGTCAGAACAAACCTAGAGGTCTCGTGCAGGTAATTTACCGGTTCTGTGTACCTGTTTGTATGTTCTATGGCTTGGCCTGTGCCTTGTTTTAGTGGAGGAGCTGATTTGTTGTTGTGCAACTGACTCCTGAGCGTTTAAAAAGATATTTGGTTCAGGGATGCCCTGACACAGAGCTGACAGAGGTGGTGGTGCAGGATACGGTCTTAACAGTTGTAAACAGTCGTATACAGCTTTGCAATATTCTGCAGCTCTCTTCAGTGCACAGCGAATCTTCTTTTTTCTCATCTCTCTTCTTTTTCTTAGCTCCCATCACAGCTGTGTTTGGCAGCGGGATGTGGGATGCTTTGGGATGGAGGAGAGAGCCGGTGATAATCTCATCCAAAGCTGACTGTGCACATTGCAGCAGAAACTGCATGGGTGTCTCTGTTCCTTGGGCACTGGGCTTTAGGTTTTGAAAGTTCAAATGGCCTCATTTTGTAATAAATTGTAATAGTCAAAGACATAATGTAAGGTCTTGAAGTAGATTGGTTTTAAGCAGGAAAAAAAACACTGTTTCAGGCTGAACCAGAGATCACAGCATCAGAAAGTTCCCTCTGAGAGCCATGGGAGAGGTGGTGGCTGGGGAGGAGCTGCCCCTCCAAACTGGGGGTGTCTGGGGCACAGCCCCTGCACTGGAAGTGTATCTGCAGCTGACCTTTGCAGCTGAACCTCCTTCCTAGTTAAACCAGCTTTATGCTGGGGTCCTTGCTGAGATCCAGATTTAGTTTACCTGAAGGATGCTATGAGCTGATGCATGGCAAAACCAGGAGGCTTTAAGGTCCGACCTGACCCGCCTGGATTCATATGAGCCCACAGAGAAGCTATGTCTATGGCATGAACTGCATTTGTTCTTATTTAGCTTGGTTCAGAACCGCCCCCCCCAGACAAACCGTGCCCTCTACACTTAATGGGGAATCAGGGAGCTGTCTCTGGGTTTCTCAAAGCTGGCCACACATCTTTGTTTTATCAGAGGTAGAATTCCCCAAGTGTCAGCCCTGTGGACACAGCTCCCTCACTTGCTGTGCAGATTGCTGCAGCCTCCTGTAACCTCTATTAACTTAGATGCCTTATTAGCAAAATGTATTCTGGCCCATTTTCTTTCCTGAAGATTTTTATCCTTGCCAAGACCCACAACTTTGCAACACCACACTCGTGCTCACCAGTATCCATCTCTTTATGCTTTTTACACTAAACCCTCTTTTGGCCTCATTATCTGTGACTGCATTTTCCACTAAGACCTCCATCTGGGGTCATTCTCCGGGCATCCTTCATCTTAACTGTGCTGAGTTTACTTCCAGTGACAGTAACCCCCGTGAGTGTTGCTGCCTTAAAACTAGAACTAACTCTCCCATTAGCAATGCTGATGAATGAGCCAAGAACAAACCAGAAACTTAAAAGCGACCCTCTGCAAAGCAAAAATAGTGCCCAGAGCTGCCCAGGCGGAGAAGCAGCATTTTGTTTAGTGCTGGAGAGGATGAGGGACTGCGTTGCAGTGAGAGTTTTGCTTCATTTTGAATTCTCTGCCTGTGTGTGGTGCTGTGAATTATATCATTTTTACATCTTATTGTAAAGTGGCTTTGAGGTACCAGGCATGAAAGATGGCATCTACAAATACATTTAGCTGAAAAAAAATAAATAAATTAAAACAAACCATCAAGGCAGAGTTTTCATCCATCTGCTGCAGCAGAAGCACCCCTTGCTGCCGGCAGAGTTTTCAAGCAGTCCTCTTGGCCTCTTTGGGCTACTGCAAAATGAACTGATGGCCTTATCCACCCCTACCTGTTGTGTTCCCCCACTATTAAACCCCTGAGGGCATGGAGCCTGCTCTTGGAGGGTGAATTTTGCTCCTAACTGCATTATTCTTTCAAAGCCTCATTTAGTGAGAGCAGACTGGCTGCAAAAAGCTGTGCCGATGGCTTACAGCTACTTTGGCAGAGTTATTTCTATTTAAAAAGGAAAAAAAAAGAAGAAGAAAACCACACCAGCAGTTGGGGAATTTACCAGTTCTTTATGCAGGTGTATCTTTCCAACCTAATCAATTTTCACATCTAATTCTCTTCCATGCTATCAGCCATAGGAGAGATTATACTCTCAAATACTCTTAGATGCTGACCTGGAGTGGGCAAGGGAGCCTGGTGGTTAGTGAGGATAATTTGAGGGTGACTGACATGCCCTGAGTTATGTCTTTCTAAGGCTTATTAACTCTTGGATTGCACATATTGATCTGTATCACCATACAAATCAACTTCATGCTGCTGCTCTCCAGAGCACCAGAGAGCAGATATTTCCATACTGCCTCTGCTGGCATCTAAGTCATCCTTCCTCTGCCCCTTCCCTGAGGGACAACCCCAAAAGCAAGGGCCGGAGGGCCCTCAAGGACAGTGGGAACTATGCGAGGTGATGCTGGGATGACTCTGGGCAGCAAACTGGCACCAGTAGCAGCTAGCAGATGCTGAAAAACACCCACGGCATCTCTGCGCCTTGCTTTGTGCAATTCCCGTCACCACTTAGAAAGTGCTGCTGCTTTGCTTTATGCCTTCTACCTCAAGAATTTGCTGTGAGATTTTTCTTTCCAGTGAGTTGTGCAAATGCTCAGTTTGCAACTTGCAAGGTGAGTGGTAAGTAAAGAAGATGCTCAAAAAAAAGTATTAAAAGTATTCAGTCTTTTTTTTTTTGCCCATCTAATGTTTTCCCCCCTTGTTTTGGAATTGTTGCGTATCAGTTTATAGCAATGTGCTTTTCATAATCAAATCCTAGTCCTCAACTTGATGACATTAATAAAGGTGGTGTGATAAAGTCGACTTAATTTAATTTCTGTCTGCGAACAGTTTATTGTTGAATGAGTGACTTTACTATATTAATCAGACATATAATATACCATTGTAACAAGGTTAAAAATGCACACTGATTTCCATTATAAAGATATTCTCAATCAAGCAGAAGCTAATCTAACACTGTAAGTCATTCTGTAATTCGATTGTGCTAACCGCAGTACATGTAAAAACAAGATGTGTTACAGCAAAGTCTCCAACGAGCCCCACAGATATTTATATCTTTATAGAAAATAATGATTTACATTTTCAATAAGCCTGATTTGTCTTTGGGAAAAATGTAATTCCTTTATCATGAGAAAAAATCGAATGGAAGCCTTTTTACCTTGTCTGCCATGTTTTGGGTAAATTATCTTGGTGCTGGCCTTTAATTGGATTAGGCTAGGACTGACTGTCAGGGAAAAAATTATTATGGGTCTGGTAGCTTCAAAAGTAAGAAAAATCAACATATTAAAAAAAAAGGGGAATAAGGAATATAGGGACTTCCTGAGGTCTTTGGTGGCCTTTAGTGGATTAATTTTACCAGCAGCTAATCTCTGCTGTGTTGAGATATTTTTACCATTTTCTGTTAATAAAAATTATTATCCTTCTATTTAGACTCTGCCTGGGGAGGTCCCTGGCATTGCCATGGGGAGAGCCTTGTGTTTCCCTCACCAGAGGCTGGATAACATGCCATGGGGTTTCTCCAGGCTTCGCTGGAAAACAAATGGTTGTAATTATTCTGCTGAACATATTAAGCCACTTTAAAACTGTTAAAATGGTTTTGTGAGCTTTGGTGCCTCCAGCCCTGTCTATTTAGTGAAAACTGGTCTTTGTAAAGAGAGAGGTGGATGGAGGGTGCAAAAGGTGGCTGCTGGGGGGGTTATTCCTATGAGAAGGTTAAAATAAGTAGGGTTTATGGCCTGTTGTAAAGGATGGGCAAGTGGGGAGGAATGACGGGTACTAAACCTTTTGGGGTTGGAGGGATTTTTCATTCAGCACAGGAAGGGAGGAGGGCATTTTATAGTGAAAAATACTGCAAATGGTGTAAAAACCTTCAGGGTGGTTTCAGCACAAGCATTTATTGAAGTATCAATCTGAAAAGCTGCGTGTACCTGTGAGCATGGTCTGTGCAGGCTGCAAAATGGGTGTTGCTTTTTACCTGCTTGCTTTGATATCACCAGTTAAAGCAGAGTTAACAGTAAGCCTTGTGTGCTCTATTTTATATAAATATTACACTTGCTATTGGATGACTGATAGAGAGAGAGAGAACTAATTAAGGATATGGGATATCATCAGTAGATTTTTATTCCCTGAGATTTTATGAGCAGTAATTTGAAAAGAGCCATATTAAAGTCATTGAGGACCAAGTTAATGCTGCACTTCTAAGAATATTGCCCTTCTACTCGAAGATTATATTCAAGAATAAACAGTGTACAGTAGCTAATTGCTAGCTGACACATTATAATGGCTTTGTACTTCCAAAATTGAATCAGTCTGTTAAAAAACAAAAACAAAAAAACAAACAAACAAAAACAAAAAAAAAGGAAAAAACTAATGCAGTAATTTTAATTATTTAACAATGTATTTTTCAAAGAAAAACTGAATCTCTGCTCATGGCTGCGGGGGGGGAAGTTGGACCGGTAGGTATTGACCACATTTGCAACCCAGCTGACACGGCTGCTGCTAAATAACCTTTTATATGCCCTGTCTCCGGCTTGCTGGCTTACGTTCCAGACTGATGGCAGATATCTGTTTTTCCGCTCTAAATTAAGCTGCTAGGAATTTATTTCTCTCAGATTGTTCCTTTCTGTAACGCCGTAGGCACAAACACAGTGCAATATTAAAACCCGCAGAAATCTGCGAAGGAAACCAATTAACTCGGGGAAGGAAAATAACAAGCACGCGTCGCTCGCCTGGAGCTAAAGCGCTGCCCGGCTTTGCCTTCCGCTGTTCCTCATTGCCCCAGCCTTGGTGGTGGGGAGGACCTGCGTGTGCAGGGGGGCTGCCCCTGGCAAGCCAGGGCAGTCCCAGCCTTTTCACTGTCGACTCCTCCAAGAGAGGCAGAGCTCACAGCCTGCACTGAACTCAGTGCTTGCAAAGGTGTTACTGTTTGCTTACTGGTGCTCTGCGATGGGCAGAGCTGCAGAAAGTAATTTATCGGGTTTTTTTTAAGTTGGTGGTAGAAACTGGTAATCCCTCAAGCCAATTCCTTGCTTTGCTTCTCATTCTGTTGGGATCGAGTGGATTTAATTGCCTGCAACAGGAGGGTCTTTTTGGGGCCTGCAGTGCCAGTATTATAGTATGCACAATGCACAGTTGTATAATTGCAATGTATTTAGCATCCTTAGCAGAAATGAGCTTTGTTAACTTGGGTCCAAATCTTCTAGCAGGTTAGTTGTTTCAGTGCTTAGTTTTGAAATTGGCTGGTTGAGTTTGGAACGCTTTCAGGCTCCTCAGGGAATCAGTCCTGAAGGTGCCATGGCAGCATGGGGTGGGGATCAGCCATGCCTCTGCCATGCCCCACATCGCATGGTGCAGGCCTGGGGCTTCACCAGGCGCCGAGCTCCAGCTGCTGTCACATTTTGGCTTTGGTCAGTCTAGCATGCTCCTGCTTTTCTCTGGATTTTGCTCCCACATATTCCCTTTCACTCTGTTGTCACCTGTCAGGCAAGGCTGACTCCTCTTTCCAAGAAAAAAACATTAGTTTGGTTGTCTAAGAAACATCATATTGCACAGAACTAACTTAAAACCATAATGGGTACATTAGGATGGTACGGAGCCCTGTTCCAGGAAATGTCTCCTTTTGGAAAAACTGCCTAAGCGTGTGCTGAAATTTAAGCAAATGTTTTTTCCTTGACTCTCCCAATCAGTTGACTGGACTGGGTCCGAGCCCCAGCTGGGGCATCAGCTGCCTGCCCTGTGGTTTGCTGCCTAGGTAAGAACTGAGATACCAAATTTTGTTTAATATGGAATTGACAAAATACTGGAGGGAAACACTGACTTGAAAAGTCATGCTTTAATTATATGCCCTGGATTATAAAGGCAGAGGGAACAACTGTGATGATTTAGTCTGACTTCCTCTCTACCTATAAATAACAGTAAACAGCCTTTTGCTTAAACACAAAGCAGCTTTCTCTGGTGGATTAAATGCTGCATGTGGGGGATGCCAGAAAGAAGAAACATCTTGTTTGCATTATTTTATGTAGGTTTGAAAGGGCTCAACTCAAGCTGAGGTCATGGCTCCTTTGAGGGAAAGGGCATCCTGTGCTGGGAGAAGCTGGGTCAGCACAGGGGTCGGGATGTGGTGGGACGCAGTGTGGAGGTGCCTTGGATGCTGTGGTATATGTACGGGACACTGGGCATTGGGCCCTCCTGGGGATGCGGTGGCATGTCCTAATGGGAACAGTGATGGAAACACAGTGATGGTCTCTGACTTAAGCTATTTAAACCCTGAGGCAGTGGAGGGAAGTGCAGATAGGAATCATTCAGCTTCAGCAATTAGCACCAAGAGTTCAAACTCTTAAAAAGTCTCTTGTGCTTCCCACTGCTCTTCTGAGCTGTTGCACCCATGCCTTTATGCAGGCTGTGGGGTAGAGTGACCGTGTAACCGTGTGATGCTTCAGACCTGTCAGCTCTCGTGTCGCCTCTGTCAGATCAGTGCACGAGGCTGTGTGGGAAACAAGTCCTGCTTCTTGCCCTGAAAAGCCAACACCAGTTAGCCCTTGGGTCACACCGGGGCATGGCCTTGGGCAGCAGCTGGCGTCTGCAATGGCAGCTGTGCCCTTGGCTCCTCTTCCATCAGGTCTTGGGCCTTCTCTTGCTTTTCTCTTGGTGGATGGTCAGAGCTATCTTTGCAGACAAGAAATGGGGCCAGGGAGGAGGCACCCAGTATTCCTGATGCGATGCTGATCCCCTGCAAAGTGTCTTGTGACAGTCTGCTTGAAGTATGGGATATGAAAAATGAGGTTATATTTCCTTCTCAAAATGCCTCCTTAGTGCCTCCTTGGTCTGCAGGAGTCTGAGGACCTGATCTTCAAACCAGGTGGTGATGGCCTTCAGTGTAACCTGGTCTGGTATCTGCAGAGATCCCTGGGCATTTGTAGTGCATGCTTACAGCATGTGTTGGGCGTCACCTCGGGTGCTGGTGTGACAGTCACTCTGTTATTCTACGCATTAGTGTTTGTGTGCATTTTACACATTATAGCATTGCATTATTTAAAGGTAATGCATTATTAAACACTCTCCTCGACACGGAGAGTAGGTCACTTCCCGCGATTTCTGCTGCACTGCGAGAGCGAGTTAGGATGTTGTATCTTATGTAATTCTTGCAAGGTGATGTCTGAATAATGGAAATCATAATGCTGTAGAGCTGATTAATAACTTTTAGTACTCCATTAATGAGGAATTTTAGTGAAATGTGCGTAGAAGACATATTTGTTATCATACACAGTTTGTTCCTTCTGCTCGAGTGCCTGGAACCAGAAGAATAATCATTACTTACTTAATAATGATGTGCTTCCTAAAATAAAGGCTTGTAAATTCATTTTTGGGCCCATAATCATATTTTCCGCTGTGAGAAGTGTGAGGGAGCAGGGAATTGTCTCTTTTCCATCATCTTGACAAAATGTATATAATGATTACAAGCACATAATAAGAGTGTTTGTCCTAGCTAAATGTTTCTTCACTTCTGTTAATCAGCATTCGTTTGAGAGTGTGGTGTGCAGTTTGTGGCAGGCGATGCAATCACTGGGGTAGCGTGGCAGATTTAAATCAGTAATAAAAGCCCTGGGGAAATTAACAAGACAAAACATTAACCACAGACTAAACATTAACATATATTAGCATTTTTATTACACCTGTAGAAATGGTAAATGTGCTTGGTTACTGCTATTAAAAAGTTTATGTTCTGTCCCACATCATCGCAATGTATATTTTTGGTTTAAGCCCTTTAGAATTTAATTAAGCGGATTTGTATAGTGGCGCTTGAGTAATAGACTTCAGATTCACTTTTATAGTAACTTTGAGGATAAAGAATGCGTTTGTGCCCCATTTATAATGCTAATAATACGTGCGATGTTTAGCAGAGTAGGTTGTGAAAAAGAATTGGGGAAGAAGCACCAATGCAGGCAGCTGCATGACTGAGGTTCTCAGCCTTACTGGTCAAAATGGGGTCCATCGCTGAATGATGCACAGGGTTTAGTGGGCACCAGTCGGTTCCTCCGCAGGCAGCACATTTTCTTGAGGTCTTCTCTGCTGTGTGTACCGTAGCAAATCACCCTTTCGGAGGCTGTGTTCAAATCAATTATAATAGTTAATCGCTTTTCAGTTTAATATGCAGCTTCTCCCAAAGGCATCTCGGGAATAGGTATAAAATGACATACATGAACTTCAGAGAACAGAGAAGACTGTGGGATGAAATCTTCAAAAATGAGGCCATCCCCTTGAGGACAAAAAACCCAATCCACTGTGTCTTCCTGGAGAATGACTCTATAAGCAGAAGAGTTCACTGAGAAGACAAATGGAAACTCCTTGTAAAGTTTAAGTAAAGGTCAAATACAGAAAGCTGTCCTTCAGAGCAGAGCATTGTTCGTGGGCTGGATGAGAAGCAGTGGCAGCAGGTATTCACCAGTGTCTAATGCACTCTTCACTTCCCAGGGAAAGTTGATTAGCTTTTCTTAACAGTCTTCTAGAAAATAACCTTTAAAATGCTCTTACTCGGTAGAGGTGATGCTCAAGATTGGTGCTGCAGATCACACATGTGTTGCTTGCTGGTCTTTCCCCACCTGGATTTGCTGACTGCTGTGCAAGACAGGAGGTTTTTGCCTGGTGCCCAGCCACCCTGCCTCGTGCATGGCCAGCAGAGCAGGTCTGACCAGTGGCCCTGGTGCTGCAAGTGATGCCATCCTGCTCTGCCTGCACTGGGGGTGCCCACGGAGGTTCTGCTCTCCATCAGCTGCACCAAGGCCGTGATGCTTCATGCAGAACCTGGTAGTGGTCCCCCAGCTGCTCACAGTGCATCATCTCTGCACAGCTGCCAACAAGTTCCCTGCAGTCCTCTGACACCTCTTACCCTAAATGAATGGGGAAGCGTTAAAACAGGCTGATAGTGCTACTCCATTAGCTTTGTCCCTGAGCTCCCCTCAAATCAATGTTCCCTCTAAAGCAGAGCCATTATGCAGCATGCGGCTCCTGGGAGCATCAGGAGCCAGCTGCTTCCCTGTCTGGCACAGGAACTGTCGGCAGCTGGCAAGCCCCGAGGGAGCCATAGGGTCCCCGAGATGCTCTGCGTGACCAGCGGGCATGAGCTCACCCTGCAGCTGGAGTAAAGAAATGAGGAGGTGGGTAGTGGTTGGCAGGAGGCAAAGGGTTCCCCTTGCAGCCCAGGCCACGCTCACATTGAGGAGGCTAATGGAATTGGGGAATTAGTGAGTTTGCTAATGAGCTGGGGCAGGGAAATTGAGTTTCAGCTGTTAAAAGTATTGGTGGCTTTGGGGGATTGTAAAAGTTCAGGACTTCGGGAGGGTTTTGCTTGCCTTGTGTCCCCTCATGGCAGTTTTTCAGTGGACTGGTAGATTCTCTTAACAAGCAAAAAACCCACCCTCCATTGCTTAAAAACCATACTGCCATTTGGTTTACTTATTCCTTTTATTGTGGCCTGATGTTGCAAACTCCAGCCTGTTCTAGGACTCTGTATGTGACACGAAATAAAGAGACTGCACAGCTCTTGTACTGAATATAGTTTAGATAAGGACTTGTGTATATTTACAATCCCGCTGATAGGGTGCAGAGCCCGAGGAGAAGAGCCAGTGGTTCAGTTCTGTCAATTTGCCTTGAATTTCACATTTATAGTTGTGTGGCAGGAGGCAACCACATACTCCTGCTGTTGCTTGATACTGGTTTAACACACACGATTAGATATGCTGCCTTCCCTTCACTTTCACTCTTGCGGGCATTCCACCTTGCTGGGGATCTGGCTGCCCTTGCTTGGCTGCTCCTGCCAAAGCAAATGATGCCTGGAGAGCTGAAGCATCTCACTTTTTCCCCCCTCAAGATCTGAAGCTTGCATTGTACTTCTCTGACTGCCCTCCAGTGGCATTTTTCTGGTCTTTTTAAAATTTGGAGCTTGCTTTACAATAGTACTGATTAGGAAGAGACTGGAAAACTGGGTTTGTGTGTTCCTGAGCTTGAAGCGGGGACTCAAAATGGGGAAAAGATTGAAACAGGATTTCTGAACTGTTGTCCTAGGACCACTTGTGGCCCAGCAAACCTGGGCAGATGGTTTGTGAAATCCTTCCCTCTCCCTAAAAGCGCTCACGATGCTGTGCCTGCAAATGAGCAGGCAATCTGTTACTTCTACATTCTCTCACTTTATTTAAAGTTCAAATCTCAGCCAGGTTTTTGTTTGACTAAAATGTGACAATCCTTTCACTGTGACTTTGCAAGACGGTCCGCAGGGTGGTTTTTTTTTTCCCCTGAAAAGATTAATTGGTCCTTGAATAAATAAATAAGTATAAGACTTGGATGTACTGCTCAAACTTCCCACCTTCTATCCAGCAGGCAATCTGTTACTTCTACATTCTCTCACTTTATTTAAAGTTCAAATCTCAGCCAGGTTTTTGTTTGACTAAAATGTGACAATCCTTTCACTGTGACTTTGCAAGACGGTCCGCAGGGTGGTTTTTTTTTTCCCCTGAAAAGATTAATTGGTCCTTGAATAAATAAATAACTAAAGACTTGGATGTACTGCTCAAACTTCCCACTTTCTATCCATGAAGATTTTATCTGCTGTCTCATGTCAGAGCTAGCATGATGCGGTGCCATCCCTGGCAGGAGCCCGTGGTACCCAGACGCTGTGCGGCGCTGCGAGGATGCAGCTGAGCTGCAGCCCCTGCACGGGAGCTGGGAGCAGAGGGGCTGCTGTCCCTTCGGTGCTGGGTGGGAGAGGAGGCAGCACCGGTCCGCCCGGCTGCTTCGCTCTTTGAAGCGCACTCTCGGGTGGTGCCATTGTTTGCGCTGTCGCTCTGGCCCTCCCCTCCCATTCAGCACGTCTCGGCATCCTTGGGAAAAAAGCCTTGATCCTGGAGTTGCTCTTGTCTCGGGGTTCAATAGGCTTTGCCAGCTGAAAGGCAGGCTTTGGAAAGGGAGAAGGGGAGCTTTTCACAGAGCTGGGGAGAATCAAAGGGAGTCATCACAAATGGCAGCTTAAAATATCCAACCTTTTCCCACTGTTCTGCTTTACATGCCCATGCAGAACGTGGGTGCAGCAATGCTGTTTTTGTGGCATTGCTTGTTCTGTGTCTACTGTCCCACAGCTTTTGCATGCCTTGTGTTTCCCTGGGGCGGTTTTGTGGCAAGTCTCATCTCTGACCTCCCTGTGGGCTCACAGGGCACCTTTGTGGGGGTAGGTCCGCAGACCCCCATACATCCTGGCTCTCTCCTGCCAATCTGTTCATTTCAGGGATGATGGCACCAGCCAGCACTGAACAGGACGTGCAGACCTGTTCTGCAGCAGTGGGGTCTTGGGTGGCCCAGCCACCCTTGTCCAGATCTCCTGCCCTCCCGTGACTTCCTCCTAGTTCCAGCTCCCTGCATTAGGGACTTACCTGAGAATTTTATGGGAAAGGGATGAATGCTAAAGGAAAACCTAAAAGGCAAAGAAAACAACCTAAAAATACGATGTTCATTTTTCTTATTCCCTTCCTCCTTCGAGTTTTTAAGCCTGCCATGTAATTTGGGGAGGCTGGTAGGGCTGATAGAGTCTTCTGTAAGATTTTGGTTTGGCAAGGTGGAGAGGAAGCACAGCCAAGGGAGGGCAGCAGAGTTGAAACCAGGTAAGATGCTGCAGAAACTGCTCCCCGGCAGCTCTAGAAAGTGCTGCTTTGGCAGAGGGGACCACAGGTGCAGAAAGAACTGGTGACAGCATCTCTTCCCACTGTGCTGTGAACCAGAAACGGCAGTGCCCAGCTCCCAGGAGGTTTCTCTTTTACTTATCATTGTATGGCAGCCTGAGCAAACAAACAGTGCTGCTCTTGATAATGAAGGAGGTAACATGATTAATTTATTTTCCCACCCAAATGCAGGACATAATAGAACAGAATTAATCTCTTCATCTTACACATCAGATATTTGTAGCATGGGGCAATGGGTCTGCTTTTAGCCTCTGGTGTGCGGCTCACTGGGAGTTTAGCTGCCTGCTTTGGTTCAGTGTGGCGTGAAGGTAAATGAGGTACTGTGAGAAACAAGTATTTTAACTGTACGTGGATGGTCCTGCACCCGAATGCAGGCGGTGGGATGAGGCTTAAGAAAAGAGGGGTTGGTGTTGGCTGCACTGCCTTCGTGGTCCCAGTGATTGGCTGAGCCCCTCACAGCTCAGCACAGACAAGTCCTGTGCAATAGCACAGGGTGGTTCAAAAGGCAAGTGTCCCAGCAGCAATGGTGCCTTGTGGGGGCAGTTGTCCCTTGGTGGTCTCTCTTGGTGGAGAGGGAAGTGGCTGCAAATCCATCTGCAGCAGGGACTGCTCCAGCAGTGCAGTGCTGCTGGCCGAGTGGGACAGTTTCAATGAGGTGTTTTGGATTCTTTCCCTTGCTGTTGCAGCCAGTTACCAAATCATCTGTATGTTAATGAGCTAATTTGTGTCATTAGCAGAGTTAATCAAGACCTCCCATGGTATGACTGGGCTGTAGCCATAATGCTTGCTTTATTTTAGGCCTTGATTTTTTTTAATTAGTAGTGAGGTGTACGGTGCTGATCCCCAGGCACCTGCAGTGCAGGCCATGCAGAAGCTGAGTTGCCTCAAGATGCAGAGCCAGGGTCTCAGGATTTATCTTAGGACGTGAGGTGTTTCCTAAAAGCCTGGCTAGAGTGGTGGAGTCTCAAGATGTCACGGCTTTCAGCAAAGAAGGAGCAGGGAACATCCTGAGCTTCCTTCCGCCAGGATGAGTTTAACTCAGCACAGGGAGACCTGCTGGTCATGCTTGCAGCTCAGGGATTTTGATAGCCACAGGGTCACTTCGATGCCCAAAAGTCTTGCCTGAACTGCCCCTCCCTCCCACAGGGTGGGTATTTGTGAGTGAGGCTGTATCCCTAGAGCAGCAGTTTGCTTTCAAGTGCTTGCATGAGCTATGGGAGATATGGTGATGATGGGATGGCAGACCAGCTCGCATGCAGGTGCAGTGTGCATCTCGGCTCTTTTCCTACAGTGTTTCTGGTCCCAGCGCTTCCTCATGCTGCTGTGTTTGTGTTTTCCAGATCAACCGGTTATGTGGCCACACTCAGCAGAGGCAATATCGATCAGCTAGTTACCCTGAAGACCTGTTCATTGAGAAGAAAGTCCTAAAGGTGGCTCACATCGAGCAAGAAGAAACTTTGTTGAGCAGGAGGAGGTAAGAACACCCAGGCTGAGCACATTGCCCATGGGATGAGCTGTGGGAGCAATCACCATATGGGATGACCCCATGGAAATGGATGGAATAGCTCCTTGTTTTGACTCTGAACATCAGAGCGGCTCTATGGCTGGCTCTGAAGTGCAGCAAGATATTTACATGTGTTTTTCTCGCCTAGTGCATCTATTTTTTTTCCTAACCTGTAAAACTGTCTCCTGTCTTTCATCTTTGTTTTGCTTTTTTGCAATGCACCAGGCACACAGACCGTAGTGCCAGAAATAATCACAAGTCTAAATCATAGGTGATCATAATCACAGGTTTCAATGGTCGCTCTAGCCTGAAACATTGTGTGCAACACTGTGTGTGTCGGTAAGGGGGACTTATTTTACTTCTTGGTGTGCAGTCTTTTACAGTACTTTAGGAACATTAACAGCCTTTTACTGAATATTTTCAAATTGAAACAGGTGCCTCTGCTGCTGGCACTGCACCACATGCTTCCTTCCCTCTGTAAACAGAAGCTGTAACTCAGTGGGCTCACGCTGGTGTCAGGGCAACTCCCCTCTGGACCTGAACGCGCACCCGGAGATGTGCAGTGGCTTTTATTGCTGTCTTGAATATAAGAAAAATACCAATGGAAGAGAAACAAGCAAGCTTGGCAATTTTTGAAACTGGGGTTAGGCTAAGTTGGATGGATTTATCTTTAAAAAGTAACAGGCCCACATTCTTGGTATAGTTCCCATGAGATATAACACCAGGACTTGCATTCCTCTGTTGTCTCAACACGTCAGAGGGTTACACAGCTCAGGCTTTGCCAAAGATGTCCTTTGAGGACTCTGAGATCTAACTAAATCTGCTGTGATGAATTACATGAGCTCCTACCTGCGCATGTGGAGGAGCTTCTCCCCTTCCCCTCCCTGGCTGGTGGGGAGCTCTGCTTCCCAGGAAAGTTTTCTTCCATCAGTTCCCCCCAGCGCTGCTTCTGCAAGTCTGCGGGACTGGAAGCGAGGCACTGCCTAGGATGTAAGGAGCTGGGTGCGATAAGCAGCATAAAGCTTGTCCTGCTCAGGGCTGGGTGTAACAGACTGCCTAGGTCTTGCCTTATTTTGGCTTTCAAAATGTTGATTGGACTTCCTGTCCCACTGTAATCCCAGTGCAGGAGATGGCCGTAGGAAGTGGTTCATGCGGGAGGTGAGGGTCTGAAGCACTTCTCTGATTTATGCAGGGAGGCAGTGGGATGAGCTCCCACCCTTTATAAGGGCTTTGACTCCCCAGGCACACCCTTGTTTATTGCCGTGGACAGTGCTGGACGAGTTGCTGCCTGCAGTACCCGGGCAGGCTGCGTTGTGGTGACTCGAGGGAGGGCTTTGGTGGCCCTCTGCCTCCATCGGTTGTCGACTCTGTCCGTACGGGCTGTGTCAGTCAGATCAGGGCAGGAACAGGCTTCTCGCTAGCAATAAAGGCAGAGCAGAGCAGCGCAGGCTGCCTTGGCTGGCCCTTGGACGGCTTCTCCTTGTTTCGCCTGCCCCCAGCTGGCAGCCGGGGATTTGTCTGGAGAGGGAACCCCACGAAATTCCCGGGCAAAGAGGGATGGAGGGAGCTGGGCACCCCCTCCGCACCCCAGTCAGCCTAGGCTTGCTCTGTCTGACCGCCTGGTGCTGCAGAGCAGCTCCCCAGGGCTGGCAGGGCAAGGGGGGCCACCACTGCTGAAAGGGCTCACAGCTCCAGGTGCTGATCCCTTGGCACCCCTCACCAAACACACTGAATCCAAGCTAGGAGACTGTGAGCCCAAGTGTTACTCTCTTCAGTCCGTGCTATCCACATTATCATACTTTTTGTGCTATTTACCTGACTAAATCTGCCACTGTTTCCTGGTGATACCTGCTGAGTGCCCCTATGGTGACAGACCTGATCTGGGGAAACGGATGCATCTGCCTTCTGCACCCCCTGTCCCCTTTCTTGCTGGCTGTCAGAGTCCCTAGGGTCAGCCTGTGTCCTGGTACTTCCAGACTGCTGCCAAAGGGGACCTGCTGGAGACAAAGGTCCTTGGTGTTGGCGAGGCAGAGTGCAAGGTGGAGGTGCAGCCTAATTCACATCTCCTCTGTGTGGTGCAGGCACTGCTCCTGCAGCTCCTCCTGCCTTGCTGGGGTAGAGCCATTTTGCCAAGTGTAATCTGCCCCTTCAAACACAGACTGTGACCCCATGGCCAGTCCAGCGAATGCCTTGAAATCATGTATTTTTGACAATGTGGTATGAAACCCAGTATTACCCATCTACAGTTTTGCACTGAGAGTGTCTGCTCTGGTCTGCCACCAAAAATGCCACCTGCTCTTGCAGGGGTGTTGGATGGCCAGTGTCAGGCAGACAAAGGCTGTCCTTTCCTGAAAGGTTTCCATTGCCTTCTGCAAAGCAGAAGGGACTGAGGGCAGCCTGAGCACTGGCTGTTCAGATGCACCCCATGTATGCACAGACTGAGCCAGCAGTACCTTTCCTTAGGTGCTGTGAGAGTGCAGAAAATGTGTCTGGCTTTGGTGTGCTGCATGGTTGGGCTGAGGTTCTGCTGCCGCACCATCCCTTCAGTCACTGGTGGTTTTGCCCTAAGAAACATGGATTCAGCCATTGACTGAACAACATCAGGGGACAATGCAAAATGCTGCTTAGTGTCAGATATAAGACCGATGCTTCATGGCTTGTTTGCATCCAGCTGCGTTCTTGTTGTGTTTGTGTGACTTACCTTCACTGGTTAAAATGCACCAATGCCATCTTCTTTTCGTCTTTTAACTGAGCACCATTTTTCCCCCCTTTCTTCCAGGGAACTCATTATGAAGCTGAAGTCCCACAGCAGTTTTTACAGCAGCTTGCCAGAGTACATCTGCAACCACAGCTCTGCTGTTCAGAACAACACTCTTTGCTGGAATGGACAAGAAGTTGTGGAGAGGTGAATCACGTCTCCCTTCCCCTCCTTCTCCCCAGCACTGCTTATCTTTTGTTAACCAGGTGCAGGAGTGGTCTGTGACCAGGGCACTGCTTGTTCCCTTAAGAAACCTTTTACAGAGCCGGTGTTCACCTGTACTACAGCTCAGATGGATGAGCAAAGTCTGCACGGAGAGAAGTGGTTGTGTGCTGCCTTCCACTGAGTTTTCTGCACTCTGCTGTGAAAACCTTGCAGCCATGACTGGTTTTGGTTGGGCTGGGTTGGTAGTGGCGAGCCAAAAGAGGAGAGCAGCAGCTCAGCATGGCCATGGTCCCGTGGAAGGGTGCACCATGGTGTCAGAGGTAGCTCCTCTGGAGTAGCAATGGAGTCACTGCCACCATGCACTGCACTGGGGTGGAGATGTCTCCAACCTGGCTCTGTGCAGTGGTAATAGTACAGTGTGGCTGGCATCCCCTGCCTCCTCCAGGGAATGACAAGGAAGACCACTTTGTTGAGTTTCTCATTGGCTGTGGCTCTGTGCTGGAGGAGGTCAGAACCACTGAGCTCTGGTGGTGCTGCTGCTGCCATCTGACCATCTTCCAACAAGCCAGCCCTGGTTCTCCTCTCCAGATGGAGCCATTCATGCCAGGGTTCAGCTTGTGCCTTGGCTGCTTTTCCCTGCCCTACTTGCTGGTTCTGAGGATGTCCTGGTGGTGACTGTGAGGTTAATGAAGACAGGCAAGCACAGGATTAATGGCATAAAGGAAAAGAAAGTGTTAATAGAAATGGAGATTTTTTTTTCTTGCAAAAAATGCCCCTCAGGCATCAAGAATGTGGAAATAGAACTTGGAAATGTTTTTTGTAATTATACATAAATCTTCTCTAATCACCCTACTATGCAAAGGATCATTTGCTATTAAGTAGTTTGCATAAGAGAAGAAATAGAAGTAAAATCAGGAAATGGTGAAATGTTGAGATATTAACTATGACTTCTTGATTAGTAACCTCAGGTGGTAATTAGCCTGTACTTGCAATACTGACCTGAAACACTGAAGGGACCAGAATAGCATCAAACTATATTTTGAAAAAAATTGCTCAAGCATCTAAGATCACACGCTTAATAAAATGTACTTACTTTGCCTAAGGAAAAATGTGTCCTCTATCTGTACCTATTTCTGGAAAATCTTGAGTTTCCATGCCTAAGTGAGAAGTACAATTGGAAAAAAAATATTATTTCAATACTGTCTCACTGACTGTTAATTAAAACTTCTTAAAGCAGCACTATAAACACTGCAGCTTTGCAGGGGAGGACCTAGGGTGAGGTCTTTGCTTATGACAGTTCACTGGGCCCACAGCTAGTGGCCCTGGTCCAGGTCCTGCTGACGCTGCGGCTGGGTGAAGTGGCAGCAGTGGCAAGATCCTGAGTCCCTATCCTCCCGCAAAGTTAAGTTCAGAGTTATTTGCAGATGAAACATGACTTTAGATGGCAGCCTTCTCCAGCTTTGTGCTGAGAATGCTGGTGGGCCGTCATAGGCAGAGATGTCACCCTAGGTCCTCCTGCTGCAGTGCTGCCAAGCTACATAGGGTGTCACAGCGTGCAGAGAGGTCAAGGCAGGGAGAGGATAAAGTGTGTGTGCATGGAGGGGGCATCAAGATTTCAGCCCCTGGCTGTGCTTGAAGTGAGTGTACCTTCCCATTCCTCTACTTCCTGTCCCCTCCCATCTGCTGCACAGATGTCACCACCTCTGCCAGCTCCTAAGCAATATTAGTGACAGTTCCTTTGCAGGGAGATGTGCTGGGAGTTAAATCCCCCGTCCCCTCGCAGGGACATCAGTGGCATCCTGGAGGAGGAAACTCTTGCTGGCTGGGCAGGAAAGCAGTGTGGGTGGTGACTCACATGGAGAAGGAGATTTGAACAGCCCCATGAAGGCAGGGTGTTCAGGAGGGAGGGCAAATGCATACACAAAATGGAAATAGCTGGTGCCCCTTAAACGCATCGGCTGCCTTCCCACCTTGTATTTTTAGCATTCGCAGATGTAACACTTCCCAGGGTGACCCACTCCTCTCCATAGGCTGCGAAAGTGTATCGTACATGATGGTGTTTCTGCTGATGAAATATAGGGCAAACTCTGCTAAATAAAGCTGAACTAAGTGGTCCAGGGTGCTCCTCTCCCAGGACCCCTTTGCAGAATGTTTCAAATAGAAGCAAACATCATGAAAATGGTCTCTAAAGCCAATTGCGTTGCTCCACGTGGAGCTACGACTGACTGCTTCACGTGCTTGGACTTCCCAGTGTGGCATCTCTTTCAGAGAGTCTGGGAGGATTCCTGAAAATCAGGAGCATTTAAGGTAATGGTGCTTGAGTACTCCAAACCAGCAGTTTCTTTATTTCAGTGGTTTCCCCAAGAGGGAGCCAAGCAGACGTTCACTGCTCTTTCCCAAGCTGCTCTGAGAATGCACATTATATACGGGAATGTTTCTGCCGTGGCTACAGCAATTTTCCTGTTGGACCGATGTGCAGTTGCTGGTCGTTGAACTCCAGGTTGCTGCTTTTTACAAGACGCTGGTGTTTTTTGACTCCCTAGTATTAATTTCAGGATACTGACCTGGAAGTTGTCCCATGTGTGTAACAGCTGCCAGAAAGAAAGGTCTGATTTTCTAAGTTTTGTGCATGTAAAATATACTCTATATCTTAATGTTTCCGTCTTGCTTTGTTGGATATTGGCTTTTGCAAGTTGTGGGCTTTTCCCTGGTGCAGATCTTCCTGACTTGTGCCTTGCACTGAACCTGCTGCGCATGGTTGCTGTAGCTGGGTACATTTCACCTCGAGACAGGATTGAATTGCCTGAGCATGAGCACCAATGCGCAACCTGAGACCCCTTTGGGATCTGGGACATCCATATGAAGATCTAAAACCACCTATGTCCCTGTGGAGTGGTAGCTTGGGCTCAGGAGAGGCACCTTGCAATTCCCAAACCAATATGAGATGCCCACCCTAGGGACAGATGAAAAAGCACCCGCTGAGGCTGCTGAAAGGGAGAGGAATGGTTGGGTGGATGCTATGTTTCGGTGTGTTTCCCTGTCTGGTGCCACACAGATGATGGATGAAGCTGCTTGGGCATTGCTGCATATCAGTGAGCTTCGTGTGAGTGTCCACATGGGCATCCCTGGGCTTTGGTGGTGTTCTTGTAGGGTTTGCAGCTATTTATCCCTTGCATCATTAATGCAGTGCTTGAGTGTTAATTAAGTTAGAGAGGAGCATACTAGTCTATCCATTTCCCAACCTCTCTGCCATGACAAAATTTGCTGGTTATTCTAAGCCTATAATACATTAAATCAAGCCTGGAATAGCAACTTCACAGCCCCTTGCCAATGCATTCAAGTACTAGATAATACTGACAATGTGTATCCTGCTTTTTGATGTAAACAGTCCCTTCTGCACCTTATGGTCCTCCTCTTGGGGTTTTTCTGAATCAATATTTACTCTGTTCTGTTTATCTCAGTGCTTTGTTATCAGCAGAGAGTGAGCGTGTCCCTCCTCCCCACGGACCAGACATGTTCAGTGCCTTTTTCTGGATCTCATTTCCCAGTTGAAGCCTTGAACTGTAATTTGTTTCCTCCTTTCCCTTAACTCCCTCTGTCCTGCTTGAATGTGGCATGTTTGTCTGGGACACCAGTGCAACACAGCTGGCTGGAGTACTTTACTGTGCTTTTCTCCTGACGCAATGAACCATTTTAGTGCAGTCTCATGCAAACTCTACTAGTTGTGTTGATCACGGTCCAACTCTATCTGAGCTATGTTCTTGTTTCATCCCTGGCTCTGAGATTTCCCAGCAGGTTATGTATGCAGCGGGTGCAGCCCCTTGCAACTCTGCTGAAATGAAGAGGTTCGAGGACCTGATTGACTAAGGGCTTTCTGCACCTTGGCTGTGGTGGGGATGACATGCAATGTGCTCTGCTGATGAATCAGCATCACTCAGCCTGCTTTGTGTATTCTAGCATTCTAAATATGATTAATCTCTCATTTTCTGCTACTGAGCCTTACTCTGTGATCCTTTGTCCACCTCATTTACTTCTCCAGGTTGGACCATCTAATGGCAAGAATTCAGCTTCCTTCCTGAGGCTTGTTCTGTGGGTTGGTATCTTGATCACCATCCCCTATGTGGCTTTAGGACATGATGCCTTGATCTGTCAGAAATAATGGCTTGCAAACAGAGGCAACCATACAAGGAAGGTTAATTTTCCTGGTCACACCGAGTGATGCCTGTCTTTTGCTGTTGCTGCTTGGTTGAAGAACATATGCCAAAGTGAGAGGAAAAAGGAAAAGGCAAGAAATCACAGCTTTTCACACTTCTCAAAATGTGCAAAAACATATTGTGCTTTTATGGGATGCCACAAAGGTTCACAGCAAAAGCCACACTCCACCACTTGCAAAGAGCTTATGAGGGGTCACAGTGCTTGGATGTTCATGGTAGCTGGGGAGCAGACCTGCTGGATCTCCCTCTGTGCATCCCTGTGCACCTCTTTGCAGCTTTCCTGGGCTCAGTTAATTGACAGGCACTTCCCTGAGGTAGCAGAGGGCTGGACATGTTGAAAGGGTGGATGTGCAACGGCTTACTCCTGCCTAAGCGAGGGCTGCCATCACACCTTTCCTTACCTGTGTTTCTCTTTGTGCCCCATGCTCCTACCTGTGTTCACGCTGGTCATGGTGGGTGGTGAGAATATGTTGTCCAGCCTCTCTTATCCTTATCTCCATCTGATGCAGAGAAAAACCAGAGGGTGATTCTTATACTGAAGTCCTGTCTAAATAATTAGCTCATTTAAAGATTTCAGCTTAAGTCAAGTGGGTGTTGAGATATTGAACTCATCTCAGTTTCTATGGGAGTTAGGTGTCTGAATCTCAAAGGTGTTTTGAGCCGTATATATAGCACCAGGGCTTTGCAGCATTTAATACTAAAAGCCTATTAAAATCTAGATTCTCAGAGTTTAATAATCTGCTTACACAAGTATATTAGTTTCAAGCTGCTCTGAATAGAATGACAGCAACACTTGCCCGCTGCAAAACTTGTAAGCACATTAAGTATTACTGTTAGATACTGCTGTTTCCAAATTGCTCAAGACAAACTTGTGCATTAATCTAAATCACCCACATAACTCTTGCTCTCTTTATACCAGTTCCAAATTAATATATTTTTAGCACCTTGCCAGATTTTCATCTTCAAACTAGAAGCCTCCAATTTCCTTGCTGTTGCCAAAGTACTGTGGTTCGTTTTAATCATACAAATCATAAACAGTGAAAGCACAATTGGAAGCAAAAGAGAAAAATGAGATACTGTAATTGGAACAAAGGAAATTCCATGCCAGCAATAACCCTTTAGTTCATGAAGAGTTTGGTTATTTCTGGCAGCAAAATATCAGATACAATGGAGTCCCCAAAGAGAGAGGCTGTATAACTTTTCAAGCACATAAAACACAGCTTTGTAGCAAATGTAAGCTATAATGAAAGGATAGTAGTTAAATTCAGTGGGTTATTGAGTGGCCATAATTGCTTCCAGAGTATTTCAAAAATGAAGATCATGAATCTTCCTATGTTAAGCCTGTTGCTTGGTCTCAGGTTTAGTCAATTTTTTCATAACCTGTTTGTCTTGAACTTAACTGAAATAAGAATGGTGGGGTAATTTAGGCTATCCCTTTATGCTACAAACTCCCATTGTTTTGCTATGAATATTACAGGTTTTGCTGTTCTTAAAGTCCCATATTCCAGAACCAGGTAATTGCCTGAGACTTCACATTTAGTAGAACAAATTAACATCTGCAGCACGCTTAGCGGCTGTAGTGCACTGCATAAGGGGTTTGGGAAGAGGCAGCAAGTGCCTTTGGCAGGAAACTAACACAGCAGGATCTCAGAGGGCTGTCATGGTAGTGAGACCAGGCTGCAAGGTGGTTGATATTTGGAAATCCAGCAGAAATTTACTCCTTTTTTTTATTTAGGTGAGAACGCTCCCTACTGAGAGCATTGGATCCCCTCTGGGCGTTTTTGAAGAAACTTGCTCAGGGGAAATAAATTGGTATAAATTGACCACAGCATTGCAAGCTCTGCAATGACTGCAAGAACTCACCGTAAGCAAGCAACTGAGTGCATGTTGCAAGCCAGGAAGGCACC
Organism: Mesitornis unicolor; assembly: GCF_000695765.1. Classification (NCBI taxonomy): domain Eukaryota; kingdom Metazoa; phylum Chordata; class Aves; order Mesitornithiformes; family Mesitornithidae; genus Mesitornis; species Mesitornis unicolor. The sequence continues at coordinate 42,545 of NW_010205178.1, read as the reverse complement.
TGAGAGCCATACACCCCACCTCTCTCCTGCCACTTGCACTCCCATGTAACAGATGCCTGCATACGGTCAAGGATTGGTGGGACCATGCACCCCATATGGAAGAGGACAGCTGGAGTGGGCCTGCACTTGTCTGGCCTGCAACCCACACCCAGCCCATGTCTGAGCTGGGATAAAGGGTATAATTGACCAGGTATCTCTGGACATTCTCTCTTTAGAGGTGAACCAGGGAGAGAAGTTACCACCTCTTCTTGGAGGCTTATGGACTCATACAGGAGTTACTCCCTGGCTGCAGGGTGGAATGGGCAGGTTGGAAGGATCTCTTCCAGCCCTTTAGTGTGAAGGAGAGACTTTTCTTTCCTGTCTCCCCTTTTTAACATCCTTTTGCCTCCTATGTGGTGAGGACTCAGTATTGCCAGCCCACAGGACCTGTGGTAAGTCATGTCTTGAAATGCAGAGCAGCTTCATGGGATTGTAGGTGCTGGAAATGCTGCTCTCTCCAGCTTGGTTATTAAGTCCTGTGCAGTGAAACCTCTTCTCTTGTGTTGTAGTCCTGTCCTGTAACAGTCTGTGTTGTATTTGTCCCCCATCCACTCCCTCAAACAAGTATAATTCAGTGAACAAAGATAGTAGAGGAAGAGCCTGCAAGGGATACCGTGGTGCTTGAATTGTGCAGCTGCTTTTGGATAAATACTTTGCAACTGGAAGGCAAGCATAAATTAATTGTTACTTGAACGAAAAAAAACTTACTTTCCTTTTCCTAAAAGGTGTAATTCTTTATGTTTGACTTACAGGATTACTTTCTCTAAATCACACGTCAGGCATTGCAGTAACTCTTCTCTAAGCCTAGCACGGCCCAGTAGGATGAACACACATTTTACATTCATTGCCATATATTTAAATTGCATTTGTCATCTTGCCTTCCTTGCTCTGAAATGAAAGCCTGGAAGGAGCTGAATTGGGACTGGGATGACCGAACGTTCACAGGAGACATTTGTGGATTGTGGGAAGGAAAGAAGGGGAAAATCCCTTAATTTGATTGCATAATTTAGCACTTATTCCTGGTGGATGAGAAGGAGCAGGAGGAGTCTGTAGTTGTGCTATCCCCACAGAAGATATCCCCTCAGATCATCAGTGTTTTCATCAGGTGATTGTCTTTAAAGTTGTTCTTAGTGAGAGCTGCTTATCAGCACATTTTACAATGTGACATTTGTCTTTGGAAAATACCACGACCCCAGCAACAGCCCATACCCAAGGAGCCCCGGCAAGGAGTTGCTGCTGACTGACGTCAACACACGTCAAAGAGGAAATTATTTTGGGCTCTGCTTATGAAGTGGGAGCCAGACCATGCTCATGTTGCAACATTGATATCCCTTCGGTATAGGGACCCCCCTGCGACCATGGGGTGGACTTTAACCACTGTGCATATTTGCTGTTCAATGCTGGTATCACCATGGCAGAGGTATGTGATGGGTTTTGTGGAGTGGCACAAGTGTCCTGCAGAAGGGGCTATTTTATTGGCATATGTTGAAAGCAGCTCGAGATAGCTTTGAGATCTCTCCTTTTTTGCACTGTGACTGGAGAACGTGAGAGGAAGGTGATGTTTTGGCTTTGCTTTGCAGTGGGATCTGTGAGCCCACCAGCCCTGCAGCAGCTCAGTGGGATGCAGGGGAGCCTGCATGGGGACTGCCCTGGGAGCCCCCCATCCTCTAGCTCTGTGGGGTCTGTAAAGGCATCTCTGCCATATTAAGGCCTGGCTGCTTGGCCCAGGCTGCAGGGGGGGCTGCCAGCTGCCTTTCCCAGCTTTTCTGGCATTTCAGGAATGTCCATCCCTCACTGAAGCTACATTTCAAAGTCTTTAACCCTTCATTTGGCTGCATCCCGCATGCCTGAATGTGTGCCATCCTGGCTCTGGTGTGTGGGCAGAGAAGGGCACACCCAAGGGGAGCTGATGTCCCCCCCATATCTGAGCACACCGGGAGATCTCAGCTCAGCAGCTTAGAGGCAGCGTGTCCTGAGTTGCCCAAGCCCCACAGGAGCTTGTCTCTGGCTCTTCAGATGTGGTGTGTCCCTGTGCATCTGCTGCTTTTCAGGCTCCAACGTGTGCAGCTTGTGGAGCCCACTGCCTTGCTGCTTTGAATGACTTGTGTAATGATTTAGATGGTTCATTTGGGCCTGTTGTACCCTTGGCCAGGTGGGAAGCACCAGGCAGTGGCACTCTGCTTCTCCAGCATCATGGTTTTAGGGAGAGATTCCTTTGCAAATGGTTTCACGTTTGCTTCCTTCCCTGGTAGACTTGTCCCCCTGGGGAGGGTGATCTGAGGTTCTCGCCGGTCCAGCAGAGCCATCTTGAGAGCATTTTCAGTCTGGACGCGTAGTTACAGTGACCTGCTGTAGCTGTGTTCCTCCCTCTTGTACAACATTGCCTAGGTTACAGAAATCCTGTCTGGCAGTCGTCGCATGGATTTCAGAAGGAATTTCTCCCACTCAAACCCAAGCTATCGAGTTTCTTTGTATAAAACTGTTTAGGGGAGAGATTGTATTAATTTAGGTATGCACCAAAAAGGGGCTTGGTTCTGCTCTTGCTAAAACCTGTGGGAGATTTATCCTGCTAGCGAAGTCTCTTAAACCATAGGAGACTTTTCAGCAATGTACCTTAAAGTTCCATCAGTGTTTTAAATTAAATTTACAGTGACACCAAAAATGGTAATTTCTTTGGCATCTAAAAAGCCATGCATGCTGTGGAAGTTTATATTCATTCACCAGACGTGTTTGTCAGGTTGGCACGGTGGCATTAAATGACTGTGTTACAAATAAGCAGCAGGTTTAATGGTTCATGCTTCTGATGCCTAATTCCACTGCGAAAAGTTAAGGACAAGTATTTGCAGAGCTGGGCAGGTCTGTGCTTGCGGCAGCAGCATCTTCCCACGAGATGGTGCTCGGAACATGCTGTCTTTCTGGCCATCAGTGCTGGGAAGTCAGATCTTTTCCTGGGCATGAGCTGATGCAGGCTGGGGTCCAAGCCTACAACAAACCTCTAATTGCATGTGTAAGTGCTTTTCTGAACTGGGAGCTATCACGTCTCAGGTATGGCTGTGTTTCGTACTTCCCAGGATAATGCAATTATTGGAAGAGCTGGTGGGGCTTGGGAGACTCAAGTTCAGGTCTTTGCTTTGCAGCAATGCTCCTCCCATACCTGGACAAGATGTTTATGTCCGGAAACAGGAATATATATGGGCATGTGCTTTTCTGTTAGAGCCACAGACAACTCCTTTCTTCTATCTTTTTTCATCTGTTGTCCCTTTCAGTGAAGCATCTTAGGGGGTTGTCAGCCCTCAGCTGAGCATGTATGAGGAGTACCCAGCTGGGGATGAAGAGCACTCCTGTACATACAGCTTCTGCTCTGAAAAAGCCTTGCAGTGGAAATCAGCCTCAGTGCTGTGTTGTAAATGATGTGATATTTGAGATTTGGGGCAGA
>NW_010205178.1:38180-39039 GCF_000695765.1 Mesitornis unicolor | reverse complement strand
CCTGCTGCACCAGTATAAATCTGGAGTTACCTAATTCCTAATTTAAAGTTCAAATGAAGCCAATCCCCTGTGTATCCCCAAAACTCTCTGTGTGCCCCAACAGCTGTTGGAGCTGAATGTCCCCATGCCTCTTTACATGCCAACTGTAAGGGTTGTCAAACACTGGAACAGGCTGCCCAAGAAGGTGGTTGAGTCGCCATCGCTGGAGGTGTTTAAAAGGCAAGTAGATGTCGTGCTTAGGTACATGGTCTAGTGGTGGACATAGGGCTGGTTCGATGGTTGGACTCAATGATCTTAAAGGTCTTTTCCAACCCAAAGCATTCTACGATTCTCTTGCTTTCTCCACCAGTGGAGCATCCTCCCTGAGCTCACCCACCAGCCCTCCCATCTACCCCCACTCCTTTAAATCCCTACTGAAGTCACACTTCCTCCCCAAAGCCTCTGTAAAACGGGCTGTCATCACCTGAGCTTGCTTGGCAGCATGGGGATGAAGGATTAGTGGGCAGGGGAGCGGGGAGCTGACAGACACGGAGGCAGTCACCAGGACTGGTGCTGGGAGTTGGGTGAGGACATGATGTGTAGGAGATGAATCGCAGAAAGGAATATTCATCATGTTTACCCATGGCACCGGAAAAACAGACATACAGTAAAGCAGACTGGTGCTTGACGTTATCTCTGCAATCTCACTTCTGTAGGCTGTGCTGGAGTTTGGCAGTGTACACTTGGGCTGTCAGCTCTTGGAGCCCAAGACTTGTTTTGTGCTTGTAGAGGACCATGGTCCATCGTTCAGGCTATGATGAAGACCAACAACCCACAGCTGGAGAAGGCACGAGCATGCTCCGTGCTACTGCCGTGGCTG
>NW_010205178.1:0-38149 GCF_000695765.1 Mesitornis unicolor | reverse complement strand
CTGCCAGGCTGTGGGGGGTGCCAGCCACTCATTCTAGTCCTGGTGTGGACGCTCTTGTCTCACGTCCTGAACATCGTGAGCTGTTACCCAGGTATTGAGTGTAGAAACGTGTTCCTCCAAAGGCAAACGTGCAGCGATCCCTCGGTGCCTCTTGTCCTCGCTTTTATTGCTCTGATAAACTGTGCTGTCCTGTAAATTTTTCAGCAGTGAATATATATTTCTTTCCTAATGGCTGATGAAAAAGCTGAGCATGGCCTTGGCCGCCCTCCTCTACAGACCTGCCCTGGCAGCTGGCTGCGCAGGGAAAGGTCCCTGTGGAGAGCTGCATCTGGAGATCTCTCTGCCAGCTCTTAATCTGCTTTGTGGGTGCTTTACTGACTTGCATAGTACCCATGTAAATTGAGGTATCTTGTGGTGCAAAGCCCAGCACAGTACCAAAGCTACGCTATGTTCTGCCTCAGCTGTTGCTTTGATCCCCAAGGCTGGATCTCATCAAAGACTAAAATCAGGATTGTTTGACAACACCTATTTTCCATTAGCAATGTTGACAGCATTAATTATATTCTGATGCTTTAATTCTTTATTATTGAAATCACACATCAGTGATAGTCATTATTTTGCAAGGGGGTTGATGTTATGCTAATCAGCTTGCAGTTAACTGGGTCATCCCACTCATTTTTTTTTGGCTGTGTGCACAACACTACCGCTCTTGTACTGGAGTCTCCGTGGTCTGCCAAGATTTATTTTAAACAAACATGAGCAAGCCAGAATTTCTGAGCCAGCTTTTTTAGGACTCTTGGGTGCAAGTTATGTGAAAATATTTATCCCTGTTGTATACTGTTTAACGTCTTCCTTGGTTACTAATGGACTGGAAGGGACTTCATTGTCCTCAAGTGATACAAGTGCATCAACTTGTTGCTTTGCAAAGGCAGCACAGAAATATTTATGGATATCTTCTGCTTTTTTTGGTCATGGTTAACTGTTTTCTGCTCTCTGTTTTGAAAGGGGCTCATGCTTATCTTGGGATTTCTTTTGTTTGCACTGAACTTTAAAGATCTCCTCTATATTAGCCCATGACATCATGGTCTCCCGTGTTCTCACTCCTACAGGTTCAATCCCCAGATCACAAGGAATGGAGCAAAAGCTCAACCTGGCAACCACGAGGTGAAGATGAAAGGTCCTGAGCCAGTAATCAGCCAGATTATTGACAAGCTGAAACATATCAACCAGGTTTGTTGCAGGCATGCCAGTGGGGATGGCTCCAGAGTGGGTGGTTTCCAAATCAGTCTGGCTTCCCCCACACTTTCTTTGGGCTCAGCCAGACAACCCGGGGCAGCTCTGTCTTCAGCAACTGTTTGTGGAGCCAGTGCCGCCTGGGCCCCGCTCAGTACCAGGCTCGCAGGGCACGCGTGGCAGGTCTTGATTCATGCACGCTGGGCTGGTGCTCCACAGGTGCAGCAGGAGCTGCAGGGCATGTGCGTTGTGGCCCTCTGGGGCTCAGCCTGAGCCCGGGCAGATGTATGGATGCATCCTTGTGATGTGCTTCTGAGGGGCATCCATCCCCTGCACAGTGGAGGACTGGGAAAGACAGGGCTGTTGTGATCCCCCTGAGTATGAGTTGCTGGCACGGTTCAATGTAGCATGTGCCTTGTGTCCCCTCTGGTTGGAGGAGTCCCCTTTGGCCTTGCTCATGGCTGGCAGAGCGGGTCACCTGTTTGTTTACTGTATCTCCCTGGGCATCCCCTCTCAGTCATTGCTGGGGCAAGTTACTGTCGAATGGGGAAATGGCAGAGCTGGATGAGACCCTTTCCACTGGGGAGGCAGCTTCCTTCCCACGGTCTCAGACCTGGCATCTTTGCAAGGACAAGCAGTATCTTGTCTCTACCCATCATGCCAGGCCAGGTAAGCCCCACTGCTGCCAAGGGATTAGGTGGCATCTCTGCACAGCGTTCAGCTTGCGATTATTAACCTCCCAGAGCTCTTCTGCAGCACTGCCTCGGGCCAGCTGGGCTGGGGTCTGGCTCTGGACTCTGCTCTCCTCTCTGTGTCACTGAGAAACTTCACAGAGGCCATGTTTTTCAGTAGGCTGCTAGCTTGGATCTCTGTACTTTCTGGGGGGACACAGCATTGGGACCTCGCAGGGCAAATAGTGGGCGGTAATGCTGTCTGTTAATACTGCTGAGCTGCCCAGTCTCTCCTGAGAGAACTCTCACCAGCGGGGACCTTGTTCAGGGTCACTCCGGTGTGAGGCTTTGGGCAGTGGCAGGTTCCCAGAGTTAAGCCCAGCTTTACTTCCCAGACGGGTGGGCTGTGAGGGTTGCTCTGTCTGGAGTTGCTGGCTTAGCAACTTTTCTGCTAACCTCTGCTTTCCTGCTCCCACGACTGCCAGGGACTGTTTTCATAGCAGTTCCCGGTTTAGCCCCTGCACCTTCCAATGAAGGCACGCCTCATTAGCTGCTGTCTGGGAGTGGGGTGCAGTGAGGGATTCGGGGTCCCCAGGAGCTGGGGGAGCACATGGGAGCTGATGGGGGCAGCGGCAGCAAAGCCCACTGTGCCTTCCTGCATGCCTCCCTGCACTGAGCCGTGCCATCTGCCAACAGCTCATAATTATTAAAAGGTGGGTGGGGGGGGAGAAATAGCATAATCAGCTCCCTATTAAATGGGGTAGAGGGCAGGCTTCAACCTGCAGGTGATAATGATATTTTGCCGTTCACAGTGAGAAAGTCGCACTGAACAAAACATGGTTATTAGTGTACTTGAAACTGCTGACATAAAGTGGTTATGAAATGCTGGCTGCCAGATTGGGTCAAGTTAGGTCTTTGCTGAACAGTTCAGGCTGCTGAGAAGCGGAGATTTGTGGAACGAGAGACCCTGGGTAAACATTGCCAGGCTGAACTCAGTTGTTTGCGGCAGCAGAGCGTCTTTGTCAGCCACTGCTCTGGGAAAATAGCGGTAAGGGGTTGAATATGGTCAGTTCAGTCACGATCTCTTACAGTGCTCCCCTCCTTGGCTTCCAGTATCAGATTGGAACATGTTACGGGGGGGGCAGGTGAGTTGTTTTGGTTTAAACAGTGTAAATGTAAAACTCTGAAAAATATCAAACCCACTTGTAAAGCTGTGTTTGAGAAAGAGAGGGACTGTGAATAAAATCAGGAGCAAATGGGAAGTGATTTGTGAAAATTAGTTATGTACCTAGATATTCCTGCGGGGGTTCTTTAGTCAATGGTAAGTAGCTTCTATACCGAGAAAGTAACTGCGGAGGTCACTTGGATTGGGGGTGTCATACCTCACTGTCACACTTTTTTTTTTTTTTGCCTACCGAAGCTTTGCACTCTCTGTGCACATCTGGAATGCATCTTGAATGCCAAAGAGGAGGAACTGTGGAAGGAGCAGCTTTGGGTGAATTACAGTTGTGTTTTTCAGGTGTTGGCTTCAGAACTGAGAAGCAGTGGGAACTCCTGGGCTGGGGAGGGATGAAAATCTCCTCATCCACCAAGCTCAAGGCAGCAGCTGCTTTTAAGGGTTTTCAAACATGCAGAATCTCATGGAGCATCTTTTTGAGTGTTTGTAGTGCTCAGAGAGCTGTAAACTGGATTCTCCAGTAAATTGTGAATGCAGTACCATACAATGAATTCCTCCCCATGTGTCGTGTTGGAGATGCAGCTTGGATTTTGTGTATGTGGGTAGACTCAGGAGCCATGCTAGCTGGTTCAATTTTTGTTAAGAGTTCCACAGCTTTTACATTTACTTGTAGATTTTTGCTAATGTCTGTAATTTGCTCGACTGGGCTTCGATATATTCAAGCTGCTCACGGTGCTGAAAAATGTGTGTTCTTTCAGCAGTATGCCACATTTTCAAGCTTGCTTGAGTTTGGTGAATGTGTTGTGTGCAGAAATCGTGCTCGCTCATTAGTTCTTGTCTTCTCAAACTGGATCTGAGTAAATGTGCACATAGATATGAGAAAGTCTCATCAAACTTTTGCAGTTTGAAATGAGAATGGCATTTGTGCCAAAATCCACAGGACTGAAAGGAATACAGAAAACTTAAACCAGAGAGAAAGGGAAGTAAAAGATTGCCAGATTGTATTAGTTTGGTTCAAGCACCTTTTATCAAGCCAAAATAAATAAATGAATAAAGTTCCCTGACTGGGTAGTGTGCTGTCTCAAGTCAGTCCTTTCTGGATGAGTTCCCCTTAGTGGTGCCTTCTCCTCACATCAAAACTCCAGACCAGTTTTGTTTCACCCAAACGCATGATTGTGGCTGGCGCTATTTTTTGTGCCTTGGTGGTCAAGTTCGTTTATTATTGCCATACTGGAGGTAAGGATTTTTTCTCTTTTCAGTTCTGTTAGATGTCTACCAAGTTTTGATTTGAATTATTTTTGCTGTGTGCCCAGAGGCATGAGCAGCCCATCCATAAATATTAGCACTGTTATCTCAGCTGGGAGGCCAAGGGGTCACCTTCAGGAAAATGAGTTGGAATTGGTTCCTAAGTTTTATTTCTCAGAGTGGATGGGATCTGTTTCTTGGTAAAAGGGTTTTCACTCATCCCACATGTGAAACTATAGTGAAATTGAAAGGTTATTCTGTGTCACCACTGTTTTGCTCAGTTTTTTTGTGGCTTGGTAGCCTTCCTAGGCAAAAAGTGGTGTGCAAGGTGAGCTATTTCCTCCAGTTGCTCTATTTTCCTCCCACCACAGGCATGTTTAAGTGGCTGTCAGATGAGGATGAGGTTCAAGTTTTAACTGATTGTCCTGGTTGAGCTAAATAGAACTAATTTTCTATTTAGTGATTTCACTTTTCAGCTCAGTCTCTTTTAAGTGGATGAACTTGCTGAAGCTAGCAGCATGTTTTACCAGTATGTGCTGCTACAACGATAATCTCAAGGCCAAGTGTTTCACCATGGGTGCTGTGTCTGCGCCTACAGGCGGGAGTGGACCCAAAACTGACCAAAGAGGTATTCCATCCCCCACACGTCATACTCGGTATAAAGCCGAGGGATCATGAGGGTCTCGACCCTTCTTCCATCTTGGAGCCCTTCCATCTCAGACCCTTCCGTCCGTCTCGATCCTGCAATGGCTGAGGTCTGAGCAGAACCCTGCTGGTTCATCTGCCTCTGATCCTGATTTGTGTGTTCCTGCATCCTGCTCCCACTGCTGCTGAGTTCAGTCTGGTAATTTTCCAGTGCCCAGCTCCACAGAGTCTCTGGTGACGTATTTGCCATTGTGGGGAGGGCGGGAGGAGGATTTTATATTGGTTTTGTGTATATATTTGTATATATTTCATTATTTTCCTATATACATTATTATCCTGTAGTATTAGTATTATTGTTTTATTAGACCTGTTAGTTTTATTTTCCAACCCATAAAGTCTCTCTCCCTTATTCTTTTCTCTCTTCCCTTCTTGGGAGGGGAGAGGGGTTAATAGAGAGTGTCTGTACAGGATTTAGTGACTGGCCCAGCCCTAAACCATGACACAGATACTGTGGAGGTGGGAGCTGCTGTGCTCTGCCATGTTGGTGACCTCCTATTGAACCTCCTCCAAGAAAGGCTCTGGAGAGTGGACTTGAGTGATGCTGGTGTAAGGATGCAGCAGGGATGGAGACTGTGGGTACCAGATCAGCCAATGCCACACTTTTGGTCCTCCCTCCTGTCCCTCTTGGTCCCCAGCTGACTGCGTGCTCTCTGCAGAGCCTATGGGGCTCTGACACCGTTGGGATGCTTTACCCCATCCTTACTGCATTTACCTGTTAAAGCTTGTTCCCAGTTCTGTTCCTTTTTTATGCTGGTGTTTATCATAGGACCATTTCTAGGAGGAAGACTTTAATATTGGAAGGAAAGGGGGAAAAATACCACCAAAAATGAAGAATAAAATCCATAAAAGGAAACTTAACTGGGGAAGATGGGTCTTCACAAGACTGAAGGGCCTGGAAACATACTGTACATTTCCAGACATTGGAGTTAAGGGCTCATTTAGAATACTTCAGATAAACTGCAGTTTGACAGTTCTTTGGTTTCCACATCAAACAATCTGTAATTTATTGCCCCATATAGGGACTGTGTTTTTATCATATTGCATATTCTCTAGCCAGAAATCTAACTACCATATAAGCTCTTGGAAAAAAAACAACCCTTTGGGGATCGGAATCCAGGCAATGTGCTTTCACAGGCCCTGAGAAACTCGCTTTGATTTATTTCCTTAGAAATAAGGGGAACATACAATTTTTTTGAGTATTACAGCTGTTCCCCCCAAGCAGGATCTCACCGCCTTTCTTCGCGTGCTCAGCATAAAGACCCAGGTCCTGCAGCGAGCCCTGTGTGAAAGTGCCTCGTGTTGCTCTTCTTGGGGTTTACAGGAGGATGAGAACAAAATTTAGAAGTTTTACAAGGCAGTAAAACATGGAGCTCTAGCTGGAAGGAAAAAAGCAAAAAAAACCCAACCCAACAAACACAAAAAACCAGGAAGCCCAGAGGTACAAATGACCAAAGACAAAAACAAGACTAGAAATTTGCAAAAAAGCATGTCCTGGCATTTAAATGGCCACGTTTGAAGCTGGGTTGATCAACCAATATGTCCTATATTTGTTTGTAGGTTTAATGGGCTGTTTCCCTGCAGCCTGGCTGCTGGGAGAGGGCATGGTGGAGGTCACCCAGAAGTTAATTTGGAAAGGGGCCAAAAGGCCACAACTTGATTGAATAAAATGTAAACAAAATAGGCCTGGGAACAGCACCATGCCCTTGTGCCTGAGTCTCTCTCAACCACAAAATACAGAATATGGCAGAGCACTGGGGAGTGGTGAAGGGGGTTGAACCTTGCTATGAGTGGATGATACTTGGGGTGGTGAAGAGTCAGATCTGGATTGCGCTCAGGACACGCAGGGAAACTGCAAATGGGTGCCTGGCTGGTGCGGTGAGTGCTCCCAGGGTAGCCCAGGTGCTCCCAGGGCAGACCTGGGGTCCTGGAGAGCCGCCTTGCTGGACCCTGTCTTGGGCGACTCCAAGGAGGAGTTTATTATGGGAGACCCTAGGGAGCTGTGGAGCTTTCAGGAATATATTTTCCCTTCAGAAAAATCCATGACTTTAATGGATTTGGTAGAATTGTGTCTCTCTGTGGCCTGCTAGGTTTTGTGAGGTTTAGTTTTCCCACTGTATTTTAATTCCCCAGCCAGACGAAGTAGCATAATAATTAGGAAAATGCACAAACTGCCAGATTGTTAAATAATGCAATGCACAATGCTTATCGCTTGAAAATACAATACTTAAGTTGCACTGAAATGAGTCGCTTTTGGCAAATTTTCCACTTTCAAATTTAATTAAGTTAACACTACAGTGTCTGAAGTGCTGTTTATGTGTAATATAATTTATCAGATCCTCAAAAGAAATGTTAATAAACACAATAATTACTTGAACACGCCTTTTGTTCAACATTATTAAACAGTTTGTAACAATTAAATTATGAAAACCACATGTTGTTGAAAGCAACCAGACATTGCAATTATTTCTTACTAAGGCTACTAAAGAAAATGACAGAAGATTTTTATTTTAATGATAAATGCATTTTGTAATGAATCAGCTAATTCTTCTTTTACTACTCAAGATAATCTATAGCTCCACCAAGTCTAGGCCTGGTATTTAAAGACTAACTCCATCCTCCTTTGGAGCCCATGCCTCAGCTCTTGTTAACGGTCTGAGTAAATGCTCTCCAACTCCATATATAAGTGGCAGTTACAGGATTTTGCCAGTCCAGTTAAATCAGGGGAAGTGTGACCCTCTGTAATAAGAACATAACTAAATTTGAGCATATCTGACTGTCAGTTTGCTTTTTAAACCGAAACCCTTTCTTTCTTTCCTCAGTAAGAGCCAGCATTTGCCCATGCTGCTATGGCCCGTTGGGACCTTATCTGCAAACGTCCCAGCTTTATCAGGTTTGTTGTGGGAACGCTGTACCCACAGGCCATGTGAAAAGGGTTTTCCTTAACAGCTTGAGATTAATTTGACCCGGTGTGTTTGTGTGTGTGTTTTTAAACAGACGTGTAATCTGGGCTGTGGTTGCTGAAATTTCCCGCCTGTTTTTCCTGTGGTCTTGCACAAGACAGAGGCACGTAAGGGCGGCACTGTTAAGGCCTATGCTTTTACTGCTTGTGCGGTTACATTTGCTGTGGAATGTGAGGTATTTCTCATTTTCAGTAAGGAAAATGGAGTAAATAGGCACATTTCTGGTACTGCTCAGTGACGTTAAAATTTGGAGTTGTGTTGAAGGCCTGAGCATGTCTCGTGTGCTGTGTAAGCCTGGCTGTGACTGCTGTCTCTTACTGACCAGCCATTATTTTTGAAGGTAGTGTCAAAACGACTGTCGATAACCAAAGTCCTCATAGCAACCAGTTTTTGGAGAAAATAATTAATTGTTGTATCTTCCTTGGAGCACCCAAGTCCTTTCACAGAATCACAGAATCACAGAATCACAGAACGTTAGGGATTGGAAGGGACCTCAAAAGATCATCTAGTCCAATCCCCCTGCCGGAGCAGGAACGCCTAGATGAGGTTGCACAGGAAGGCGTCCAAGCGGGTTTTGAATGTCTCCAGAGAAGGAGACTCCACAACCTCTCTGGGCAGCCTGTTCCAGTGCTCTGTCACCCTCACTGAGAAGAAGTTTCTTCTCAAATTTAAGTGGAACCTCCTGTGTTCCAGCTTGTGCCCATTACCTCTTGTCCTATCATTGTTTGTCCATCCCCATGTGTCTCTTTTTTTGGTAAATAATGGAACTGCAGAGCTGTCAATTTTTGAGATAAGTTTCACTGTTTCCTTGCCCTTCCTACTTTCATTGTCCTTCCCCTGGCAATGAATTTCAGGAATACGTGAGAGGGGGCTGGGAAAAGTGTGTTCCATACATCTCCTTTATCGGTATGAAAAAGGAACGTCTCACCTGTGCTTCCTTTTTACTAATCTCACTTGCTTTCCCAGGAGTTGCTTTACTCATCTATGGTGTTTCACCATTTACGTAGTATTGGAATAGATATTTAGCTCAGTCGAGACTATAGGGACAGCAAAGGCAGTGAATCTGACTCCTTGCTTTTCTCAGCAAGACCAGGAAACTGCTGGGGCTAAGCTTGGATCTGTGGCAGTTCTGGCTGGTTTCCACATTAGTTTATTGTTTTGTGTTCACAACCTTTGGCTAACATAAATAGTATTTTCTCGCTCTCCTTCCCTGGAATTCCCTGGTTGCTGTGGTCTTACGTGAGAAAAGGGATTCAACTTTGCCTCTGCGGCTTCAGCTCTGGTAGGGAGCCAGGTGCCTTAGGTGTGTCCTGCAGGGACCAGCCTCCAAACAATGCTGTGTAAATCAGCCGGGGAAAAAAATACCTTTAAAGGGGATTCAGCTGTTTTTGTGTCCAAAACATGCAGCTGATGCACAGCAGTGCTTTAAAACAAACACCAGATATCCTGTACCAGCACTGGAGTTTATCCTGTTGTGGAGAAAACAAACCTGGAGGAATCCTTGTGCAGCAAAACACAGTGTAGTGGAGCCATTGATACCAAATTAACAGTTAACTACAGTTATTCTGGTCCTCCTTAATTTTATCGAGTGTCGCTTTGTGCTGTGACTCAGGCTGGTAATTTAATCACCAGATGTCTGAGGTAGGTGTCCTCCCTGACAGCCCCAGTAATGAAGCTCGCAGCCCTCCTTGGTGTTAAGAGGATGATTGGTATGTTTCTCATGGATGTGTTTTTCTCCAAAATATAACTTAACATCAAGGTTTTCAAAGTCTGGCCCAGACTGAGAGGGGACTAGATTTCAGGGAGCTAATCTTCGCCATCCGGAACAGGCCTGGAAGGCAACCTATGGTCTTCTTCACAGCAGAACAAATCTGATTGCTTTTGCTCCTGTGAAAAGGCTTGTTAACAATGAAGTTACTTTTGATTCCAGCCTGACTTGGTGTAATGGCTTAGCGATGATGTTCTCAGAGGAAGGGAGGAAAAAGCAGCACTGTCAAACCTGCTGTGGACAGGGCAGGGAGGTCTGCTTTGCACCCCAGGCTTTGCTTTGGGAGTGTTGTGCCCCACTGAGGCGTGGTGTGCATGCAGGTGGTGTTGTCATGAGCCGGGATGCCTGCGAGGTTCCTGCTCTATCCCTAGCTGCTCCATGCATGGGGAAGGTTGGAGCTGGGAATCTCCCCTGTGCAATTGTGCAGCTTCATCCAGCCACACTCTCTGCAGTGGGAACAAGGCGTGCCTAAGGCATTTTTTCTTCCCATAGGTGTTAATGTGTATCTGGTCCACAACACCAGCTGGGGATGGATAGCAAAAGAGTCCTTCCAGATCCCACCTGCTCAGCCTGCTATGGGTTTGTGTGTGTCTTGTGTTGGGGGAACTGAAAGCACTCATTGGTTTGGCAGTGATGGAAAGGGCAGTGTAAGGTGTCTTAACTACTGTGTGTAGAAAGACATTGGCTGGCTCCCAGGGTAGCCCAGGTGCTCCCAGGGCAGACCTGGGGTCCTGGAGAGCCGCCTTGCTGGACCCTGTCTTGGGCGACTCCAAGGAGGAGTTTATTATGGGAGACCCTAGGGAGCTGTGGAGCTTTCAGGAATATATTTTCCCTTCAGAAAAATCCATGACTTTAATGGATTTGGTAGAATTGTGTCTCTCTGTGGCCTGCTAGGTTTTGTGAGGTTTAGTTTTCCCACTGTATTTTAATTCCCCAGCCAGACGAAGTAGCATAATAATTAGGAAAATGCACAAACTGCCAGATTGTTAAATAATGCAATGCACAATGCTTATCGCTTGAAAATACAATACTTAAGTTGCACTGAAATGAGTCGCTTTTGGCAAATTTTCCACTTTCAAATTTAATTAAGTTAACACTACAGTGTCTGAAGTGCTGTTTATGTGTAATATAATTTATCAGATCCTCAAAAGAAATGTTAATAAACACAATAATTACTTGAACACGCCTTTTGTTCAACATTATTAAACAGTTTGTAACAATTAAATTATGAAAACCACATGTTGTTGAAAGCAACCAGACATTGCAATTATTTCTTACTAAGGCTACTAAAGAAAATGACAGAAGATTTTTATTTTAATGATAAATGCATTTTGTAATGAATCAGCTAATTCTTCTTTTACTACTCAAGATAATCTATAGCTCCACCAAGTCTAGGCCTGGTATTTAAAGACTAACTCCATCCTCCTTTGGAGCCCATGCCTCAGCTCTTGTTAACGGTCTGAGTAAATGCTCTCCAACTCCATATATAAGTGGCAGTTACAGGATTTTGCCAGTCCAGTTAAATCAGGGGAAGTGTGACCCTCTGTAATAAGAACATAACTAAATTTGAGCATATCTGACTGTCAGTTTGCTTTTTAAACCGAAACCCTTTCTTTCTTTCCTCAGTAAGAGCCAGCATTTGCCCATGCTGCTATGGCCCGTTGGGACCTTATCTGCAAACGTCCCAGCTTTATCAGGTTTGTTGTGGGAACGCTGTACCCACAGGCCATGTGAAAAGGGTTTTCCTTAACAGCTTGAGATTAATTTGACCCGGTGTGTTTGTGTGTGTGTTTTTAAACAGACGTGTAATCTGGGCTGTGGTTGCTGAAATTTCCCGCCTGTTTTTCCTGTGGTCTTGCACAAGACAGAGGCACGTAAGGGCGGCACTGTTAAGGCCTATGCTTTTACTGCTTGTGCGGTTACATTTGCTGTGGAATGTGAGGTATTTCTCATTTTCAGTAAGGAAAATGGAGTAAATAGGCACATTTCTGGTACTGCTCAGTGACGTTAAAATTTGGAGTTGTGTTGAAGGCCTGAGCATGTCTCGTGTGCTGTGTAAGCCTGGCTGTGACTGCTGTCTCTTACTGACCAGCCATTATTTTTGAAGGTAGTGTCAAAACGACTGTCGATAACCAAAGTCCTCATAGCAACCAGTTTTTGGAGAAAATAATTAATTGTTGTATCTTCCTTGGAGCACCCAAGTCCTTTCACAGAATCACAGAATCACAGAATCACAGAACGTTAGGGATTGGAAGGGACCTCAAAAGATCATCTAGTCCAATCCCCCTGTGCTGGACGGAGTGGCGGCTGTCGGGCAGCAGAGGTGGCCATGAGGCACTGGAGGCCATTACTCCCATTCCCTCCCTCCACCCCCAGCTCTCAAGAAGCACCCCATTACCTCTTGTCCTATCATTGTTTGTCCATCCCCATGTGTCTCTTTTTTTGGTAAATAATGGAACTGCAGAGCTGTCAATTTTTGAGATAAGTTTCACTGTTTCCTTGCCCTTCCTACTTTCATTGTCCTTCCCCTGGCAATGAATTTCAGGAATACGTGAGAGGGGGCTGGGAAAAGTGTGTTCCATACATCTCCTTTATCGGTATGAAAAAGGAACGTCTCACCTGTGCTTCCTTTTTACTAATCTCACTTGCTTTCCCAGGAGTTGCTTTACTCATCTATGGTGTTTCACCATTTACGTAGTATTGGAATAGATATTTAGCTCAGTCGAGACTATAGGGACAGCAAAGGCAGTGAATCTGACTCCTTGCTTTTCTCAGCAAGACCAGGAAACTGCTGGGGCTAAGCTTGGATCTGTGGCAGTTCTGGCTGGTTTCCACATTAGTTTATTGTTTTGTGTTCACAACCTTTGGCTAACATAAATAGTATTTTCTCGCTCTCCTTCCCTGGAATTCCCTGGTTGCTGTGGTCTTACGTGAGAAAAGGGATTCAACTTTGCCTCTGCGGCTTCAGCTCTGGTAGGGAGCCAGGTGCCTTAGGTGTGTCCTGCAGGGACCAGCCTCCAAACAATGCTGTGTAAATCAGCCGGGGAAAAAAATACCTTTAAAGGGGATTCAGCTGTTTTTGTGTCCAAAACATGCAGCTGATGCACAGCAGTGCTTTAAAACAAACACCAGATATCCTGTACCAGCACTGGAGTTTATCCTGTTGTGGAGAAAACAAACCTGGAGGAATCCTTGTGCAGCAAAACACAGTGTAGTGGAGCCATTGATACCAAATTAACAGTTAACTACAGTTATTCTGGTCCTCCTTAATTTTATCGAGTGTCGCTTTGTGCTGTGACTCAGGCTGGTAATTTAATCACCAGATGTCTGAGGTAGGTGTCCTCCCTGACAGCCCCAGTAATGAAGCTCGCAGCCCTCCTTGGTGTTAAGAGGATGATTGGTATGTTTCTCATGGATGTGTTTTTCTCCAAAATATAACTTAACATCAAGGTTTTCAAAGTCTGGCCCAGACTGAGAGGGGACTAGATTTCAGGGAGCTAATCTTCGCCATCCGGAACAGGCCTGGAAGGCAACCTATGGTCTTCTTCACAGCAGAACAAATCTGATTGCTTTTGCTCCTGTGAAAAGGCTTGTTAACAATGAAGTTACTTTTGATTCCAGCCTGACTTGGTGTAATGGCTTAGCGATGATGTTCTCAGAGGAAGGGAGGAAAAAGCAGCACTGTCAAACCTGCTGTGGACAGGGCAGGGAGGTCTGCTTTGCACCCCAGGCTTTGCTTTGGGAGTGTTGTGCCCCACTGAGGCGTGGTGTGCATGCAGGTGGTGTTGTCATGAGCCGGGATGCCTGCGAGGTTCCTGCTCTATCCCTAGCTGCTCCATGCATGGGGAAGGTTGGAGCTGGGAATCTCCCCTGTGCAATTGTGCAGCTTCATCCAGCCACACTCTCTGCAGTGGGAACAAGGCGTGCCTAAGGCATTTTTTCTTCCCATAGGTGTTAATGTGTATCTGGTCCACAACACCAGCTGGGGATGGATAGCAAAAGAGTCCTTCCAGATCCCACCTGCTCAGCCTGCTATGGGTTTGTGTGTGTCTTGTGTTGGGGGAACTGAAAGCACTCATTGGTTTGGCAGTGATGGAAAGGGCAGTGTAAGGTGTCTTAACTACTGTGTGTAGAAAGACATTGGCTGGCTGAAGCAGTTCATCTGCTCGTCTAAACAGCTTCGTTCTTGCAACAAACGTCACCAGAGCTTTCCTGTTGACAGGCAGAAGCAGAACCATCAGACCTACACCCCACTCAGCAATCCTGCTCTGGGAAAGGGTGGTCCATTTTTTTAAAGAACTGGCTTGGCTTGGGACTGCTCCTGGGACCTCTCCTGACGCTCTACTCCACCTCCATCGAGGCAGCAGCTGGCACAGACCACTGCAGCTTTCATCTAAGCTGTGCTGCTCTCAGAAAGTGCAAGAGGTTTTGTACATTTTAGGTAATGAATAATTTGTATTTATGCTTACATTTGTTATACCTGCTGACAAAGCAGATGTTTGTAATTACGCAGGTCACTGTGCTGGCAAACCCTGTCCCCAGTCAGTGAGATTGCTTTGACCTGTCTGTGTTGGGGCAGGTGTAAACAATCCTCATGGCTCAGGAGGGCTCCCTCAGTTAATGCTGTTCCTCGTTAAACTTTTTAGCTTGGTTTTGACACATAACTGACTGCAAGGGCTTGTTTGCGTTTTAGCGCTCTTGCTGTTGGAGCACATGCTGTGAGAGATGGACCTTGAGCACATAAAACTGCGAGCAAACAGGGAAGTTTAGGTTGTAGCCATATTTATTGCCTATGGCCTCGCTTGACTGTATTGCGAGGGAATTATATTTAAAAGAAGGAAATGTGCTTAGCTGGCCTTTCTGAGGCCACATGTAAGAAGATGCTGTCTTGTGAAGCAGGGTCAGCAGGGGAGATGGGAGGCAGCTGGCAGAGAATGGGTGTTTGAGCCATCAAGAAATATCATCATGGGCAGGAAGTTACTCTTTATTTTTGGCAGGACCCCTTGAATACCTCCTGCCTACAGATGGGGAGGAAGCTTACTGACCTTTTCATGCAGCACATAAGCTCCTAAATGCTCAGGGTGAGACTCCTGTAGGTGTGTTTCAGGGCTTCCTCTGCGAGTGTTGGGTCTCACTGGGGGAGGGTATAAAGTCACCAGCTTTGAATCTAATTTAAATGCTGAGTTTCTTCAGCTGCTCAGCTGGTGGCTGTCCATCTGTGTGGGAAAACCACCCCAGGCAGGGCTCCTCCTGCCCCTTGCCAGCAGCTCTGAAGACCTGAGCCTCACAGGGGCTGTTTCTGTGGGATACAGGCAGTGTGGGTGATGAGTTGCACTCAGTGTATTAGCAGTGTCTGTGCTGAAGCCTGGATGTTTCCTTGTCCTGTTTGTAGACCTGCCCTAGAAGGCAGGTGCCAATATTGACACTGGAAAAACTGTTCATGAAGTTAATTTTTCTCCTCTTTGGGTTTTAGCAAGTAGCAGCCACTCTGAATGCAGAGGACAGCTATGACCTTGCTCAGGAGCCAACCCAGCCCTCAGCCACTAATTAGGGACCATGGAGGCTGGAGAGACCCCATTGCTGTGATTTCTTCTGGTCTGGTTTGTCTCAGTTCACTGCCTGTTTAATGCGAAATGCAGAAATACGTGTGGCAGCAGGGCCTGGGGCTCGAGGCTCCTCACTTCAGCTGAGCACCTTCCCCAGCAGCACCAGCCCATCCTGCCTGTGGACCCCAGGCTCTGCTCTCCATGCTGGATGGAGTGGCGGCTGTTGGGCAGCAGAGGTGGCCATGGGACACTGGAGGCCATTACTCCCATTCCCCCCCTCCATCCCCAGCTCTCAAGAAGCATGTCCAGGGCTCAGCTAAGCACAATCTGCCACATTGCGGAGGCCAGCAGTTTCCCAGGGAGGGCAGACCATCTGCTCGCTCCTTGCTAGCTAACAGGTTTGGGGAGGGTTTCTGTGGAGTCCTCCTCCTCCTGCCCAAGTCTCTGCTCAGTAATTAGCCCTGCACTGAGGCTGTCTTGCCTGACAGGAGGTAACTGCCTTATGAGGCAGTTGTTCAGTCCCCTGTGGCAGCTCTGTGGAGCTGGGGACGTTTAGCAGAGCTGCTTGCATTTGCTTTCTGGGCTTCCAGTGCCTTGGGGTGAAGCAGATGCAGAAGTAAAGGCAGTAAGAGCGATTCCCAGGCGAAGCAGGGTGTGGCCAGGGGGACAGGGTCTGGTGTTCTGGCAAAAACCTCAGTACAAGGCAACACTGTGCACAAAAATACATTATTTGAGAACTTCCTCTCCACTGGGAGCTTTCAGGGGGAAAGGGAAGCATCTGAGACAGAGTTTGACCTCTCATTTGTGTGGCAGAAGGAGAATGGGGGGTGCGGGGAATCCTTCCAGCACAGCTCTGGGTTCACTGTGTCCTACCTGGTGCCAAACAGGAGATGTTTGTCTCACAGGCAGCCCCGGCAGACATCGCTGACAGCGGGGAGCAGTCACGTGTGCTGGAGTCTTAGCCAAGAGGAAACCTCCCAGCTGCTCCAACATGGGCTGGGCAGAGCTGGGCAGTGGGCAGCGAGGGAGCTGCGGGGATCTGCTCGCTGCTGCACACCCTGCCTTGGGCATGCTGGGCCCCCTCTATGGAAACGAGGGGCTTTTATAGCAGGTGACTTAAGGTGGTATGAAACATACATGTCCTCCTAGATGCTCTTGCATCTTTTGGGTCATCTCTGCTCAGATGCCTGAAGGATGTGATGGTGATGAGGTGGTTGATTGCTCCGCCTCTATCCGTATTGTCTTCGTGTTCCTTGTGCTCCTGCTTTGCTTGTTGTATCACAGTTTATCTTCTGGTGATTTGCACTTTGGGCCTTCCTGAGCAGTGTTTGGATGGCAGAGTGGGTTTCTGCTCCAACACAAGTACTTAAAAATATGGAAAATATGGATAATAGCAGTGATGGGTGCTGGCCCATGTAGGCTCTCACACCCCTCCTTCAGTCAGTTGCCAACCCCCTGAGGGGTGGCTGCTTGGCAGGTGGATAAATTGGTCCAAGTTCCTCCTGTCTAGTGATGCAGAGTGGGTGGAAAGGAGAAGGGAATGCAGCTGGGGCTGCTGATAGGAGACTGAGAAATTCTGTGGGGAAGAGAGAGCAGGGATATGATGCCAGTGTAGAAACAGTGTGGGAAGGGGTTGAGGCAGACAGCTTTTGCAGGTAGCAAGGAAGAGAGCATCTTTGCAATGCCTTTTCCACCTTCAACAGACATGGATGGTTATCTACCTGATGAAGACAGCACTCTTGGTGACTTTCTTTCCTTGTTTCATTCTTCCAGGCAGTCTGAAAGTCCAAGTGGTCTTGAAAATCCAGCTCTTTCGCTGATGCAGGTTTAAAGGTCCACCTATAGGATTAGCTTGGTCTTCTGCTCCCATTTATCAAGGTACAGGTGTAAGCGCAAACAATTTCCTTGGTTGTGCACCAAATTAAATGTTGTCAGGAGGCGCTCTGGCACAAGTAGCACCAAATCTGCAGCAGTTTTGGGTCCTGTGGCTGAGACTGAGACTGAGGAAACGATGCAGGTCAGCCCAGGCAAAGTGAAAAAGGGCTGGAAGGGTGTGTTGGCAGTAAATAGCTGCATTCCTACATCACTCCTAGAGAAATGGTAGCTGGTAAGAGTCTGTCTGATCCTGGCAGGTGCTGAAGACATCTACTGCCTGGTCCAACAGTGTGTTCAATGACTGAGTTAATAATTGGGTTTTGGAGCTTGAGGGATATCTGTGTTTGATGGAGGAGGATGGCGGTGTGGACTAAGGGGTGTTGAGGGACTGCTGATAGTTTGGTCTCAGAAATGCATGGGAGGAGAAGCTGTAGCAGCTCACAAAGAGAAAAGCAGCATTTCTCCAGTGCTGCCATCAAATTCTGGCTCAGGAGATGAGCCGGAAGCAGACAGGAAGTTCCCAGGTCCCCAGCAGGCTGGGCTGGACTCTGCAGCCCTGCTCGGCACCCACACCGTCCTGTTCCTTCCTACCACTGCACAAAAACAAGCCATAAATAGCTGCGGGGTGGAAGGGGAAGGAACTGGCTATCAGGTGAATGAGCTGATCGTAAAGCCCAAGTAATCTCTTTCTCGCATGTGCCCTGTGATGAATGGGCGTTTGTTTGGGTCAGGGAAGTGACACCTCCTCTGCCTGGGGGAGGGCAAACAGGAGCCAGTCCCTCTGCCTGCCACGGTGCCAGTGAGGGCTTAACCTCCGCGGGAGCGTCCGTCCTGGGCATCAGCTTGCCATCACCAAACCAGAGCAGATCATAACGGCTTGGCAGTCCCTTCTGCTGCAGAAAGAGATTTACTGTCCAGTGTGGACTCATTTTAATTACCGCCAGCACTTTGGGGTCTTTATCTGTCTTCCTTTACCCATAGGGTAAAGCTGGAGTTAAGCTGATGATCCATAAAGTAGGGCCACCCTTTGGCCAATAATTCACTGCTGTCACCAGCTTCTTCATGCTATCAGGAGAGTGACCAGGAAAACTGATTTACTGGCAGCTCAGAGTATCTCCTCTGCAGCCTGTGAAGGTTGTAAAGGGAGTCCTGCTGTGCTGGTAGATCCTGGGTGATGCACAGTAGGGATTCTTCCTGTTCCAGGTGATGGTGTTTTGAGTGCTAGAAGACTAAAACAGTGGCTGAAGAGCCACAGTGCAAACTCAGAGCTATGGTTCACCCTTTTTGGCACCTGTTGCCATGGGCTAGTGTGGAGTCCCAAAGAAAGAGTGACCCAAGAGCAGGTCATGGAGAGGGCACCCCAGGGCGATCCCTTGCCCACTCTGCCCAGGACAAGCAGAAGATGCTGCCTGGGGATTGGTCTGCTCAGTACGGCTTCAGCAGTACAAAACCTGAGATGTCTTGAAGCAGGAGACACGGCAAAGTGCAGAATTTGATTTTAGAGCAGCTGATAAAACAGCTGATGTGCCCAACTCGTCATTTTTCCCAGCACAGAAAATTACTTTTCCGGCTCCAAAGCCTGCTTCCACATTATTAACATTTGATTAGTGATCACTTCTTCTTGTGCTGACCTTGGAACAGGAGTACAATTAGGAACAGGTTTCTTCTCTGCCATGTCTGTGCTGCTAAGGTGCATCCAACTGGAAGCGCCATAAGGAAACCACAATTTGTGTGTTCTCTTGCCAAAATGGGCTCTTCTGTCCATGCACCAATGTTGTGGTCAGAAGGGTAGCAATGCCCGCCTGTGCACACATGCACATGTGCTCACTTTTGCAAGACAAAGTACAAATCCTGGTTTCTACAGATATTTTTAAAGTTTTAAATATCCTTATTTTTAAATGGCATTTGGTGTTCAGTGCCGGGGAACATTGAATTTTTCTGTAATATGTGTTGCATTTTGTTGCCGCCCAAAAGGGGGAAAGCTCTCTAGAGCTTGGAAAGAAGTGAAAATGATGCTGTTGATGTTGCATTGAGTTTCTGCTGGCATGCTCCTGTGCCACCAAGGCCTCTGTCCACCGAAAGGATAAACCAAACTGAGCTGGGAAATAGGAAAGTGGAGTGGAGGGCACCAGTGAGTCTCATGATGAGAGTTGGTCAAATAATAAAGTAAGTATTTGCTAATAAAAGGTAATTTTTTCCATGCTATTTCCAGGGCTAATAAGCAGAGGAAGTGGAGAAAATCGATTCTTGTGTTGCATGCTTGTGTATTGTCAGGCCACAAAATTCAAAACACATGAGTTTTCAAGAAGTCCACAACTTCAGCCTTTTTAAATGGATTCCTTTCCCCAGATCTCGCTTGTGATCAGATAATGACCTTCATAAGCAAAACAACCCCAGCTGTATTTCATAATGGGAATATACTTCTGTACTTTGTAATGAGCTGTTAACAGGGAACAGTATCGTGTGAAAATCTGCACGTTTCCCATGATGCTGCCCTGATTTAAAAGCCACCCATAAATTATTCAGTATTGCAGATTTCAAGGTCAGAATTGGCCATAAGATCTAGTTTTTCTTCCCTGAAACCAACGTTTTCAGCAGGCTGGAATTTAAAATAGAAAAGCCTGACCTGCCAGGAATCTGGGGAATTGTGTGGGAAGTACGGTGGCATCTGTGTCGGGTACCTGAAAGTGTGTGGCTGGAGCAGATGACTTGTGAGATGCAAGGGGAAATAACAACTTTGCTCCTCCAAAACTCTTTCTTTCTGGGGCTCCTAAAAGAGGACATCCCACGTTTTGTGGACAGTCCTGAGCTGGAGGGTTTGGTTGAGTTTTGAGAGGTTTCTAGCAGAGCCAGGGGCTGGCTTTCACTGCTGGATTGAGGTCCTCAGGTTCCATTCTTGCTGCCAAGCAGCACCTGGACATGGCTGGGGATCCAGAGGAGCTTCTGCACTAAGGCGTTTTTTCTCCTGGATGTGAATACTTGATTATTAAGCATATATTACAATTCTGAATATTATTTTAGCTGCAAGTTCAGTCTCCGTCCTCTCCAGCTTTTTAGGTTTGATCGTATTCCAGAGGCTTACTAAAAACATGCGAAGAATTTCAGCAAAACTCTATGGAACACTTTTATTAAATTCTTTCAGTCATGCAAGCTAAATTAAATGACAGCTCTGTCCACCAAAAGATTACAAATATCAGTCAGACTTCTCCCCTAAACTCATGAAGGAATGAAATGTTTTTCTAAAAGTCTTCTATTCCCCTTAATAATCTGTTTGGCCGTTCTCTTTACTTTACATATTTTTGAAGTATGTTGAAACAGATGATTTCTGCCCTAAAGGAGCACAGTGCTTGTAGCTCACTGCCGATATTTTATCTGAATTTGTGGGCACAATTTTGGGTATTGCTCAAATTGATATTTGCAATACCGCTGGCATAGTTTCCAAAAAGAGAAAACAGCTATTAAACTACAGTCCAAGGAATGCAAGGCCGATTTCTTTTCAGAGACATGAAATTAATGATAAAACGTATGTTGCAGCTCTCACTGTTTATGTTAAAATTGGAAAAACAAGACCAGGTGGCTCAGTGGGCTGGTGGGATGGTGAGCTCTGAGTAAAGTGGTTGTAAAGAATGAGGAGTTATAAAGATTTCGACATACGGTGGCTTGTCCGAATCGAGCTGAGTCATTACTCCACGTTGCTGCATCTGTTTTTGTCTGGTCACTGTGCAGTTATGAATAATTGTGTAAATCATGCTCGCATTCCCTGGGGAGCTTTCCTTGCAGAAAGGCTCACTGCACCGTTCCCATCTGCCTTGGTTTTTAAGCTGTAGGGAGAACACAGGACAAGCCAAGCAACAAAGATGTACATGGAGAACAGCCAGGGCTGCCCAGTCCCTCCTGCCGATGCTGGGGTAACCTTAATCCTACCCGTCTGGAGGGTTATGATTTAAAAAAGGTGTGATTGGAATTAAAATCGATGCACATTTGAGCTGGTGGAGCTTGTAGTCAGGAGCAGAGGATGTTTCTTGCCATGGCGGTTGTGCAGATGAGAGAGGAATGCCCTGCAGACACCTCAGAGATGTGTGTGCGCGCACGGACTCCCACAATCAGTGCTCTAGTTTACATCGAGTACATTATAGTGTATTTTTGCCATTATGGTTTAGCAAAGAAGAGCAGATACAACTGTAAACTCTTACAGCTGGATGAATTGTGATTAAGTTAAAGCTATTTCACTGTTACATACTACTTTAGCGATCACCAGACTATGTATTTTCCTGCCTCTTACCGTAGACTTTAAACCACAGGACATGAATAAACTGTAATGCTAGGGTACAGTCAGCTCCACTTACTATTTAAGGATGGGTAATCTATGTTCTGTCCACCAAATATAATTTCGTAAAGCGTGCAGACCATCGTGGAGGTTGTGTGAGCCACAGTCCTGCTCTGGCCTAAACTGAGGCACTCAACAGTGTTCCCGGATCTGGATGCACCAACAGAGCAGAGTGGGATTTCCACTCCATGCCAGTCTCCTGCTAACGGTGCCAATAGGTTTTGTGTCGTGGGTTTCATTTCTCCCAGAGTCAGCTGCAAAATTTGACTGATTGAACTTCCCCATGGTTCTCAGCAGCTGGGGAGCACATGGCCGAGGATGGAGCTTTCGTCCTGGGAAAGGAAGGAGCAGCGTGATGCAGGGATGTCACGTTCACCCCATCTCAGTTCAGGGCCTGCATGGTATTTCTCAGAAATTTCCCATTTTATTTTGACTGCAAAGGTGAAGAAATTAAGCTGCTCATTTATGATGTGCCAAAAAAGGTAATAATGCAATAAATGCTTAGTAATTTTAATGTTTGAAAACACACAATTGAAAAATCCTGATTTTTCCCCCACCCTCAGTTGAGCTTATTAAATCTGAAAATATCCCAAAGCTTAATTTTCTCCACCACAAAGTTCCTCTGCTGTTTCGGGTAAGTAATGACAGTTGTGCCATTGAGCCCCACAGTGGGGTCGTGGCTGACTCGCTCCATGCCTTGGATGCAGAGGAGTGGAGTGAGCATCCTGCCACTGAGCAATCGCCGTCCCCTTCTGCCACGATGGGCTTGGTTTCTTTAGCACTGGGTCCAAACTGGTGCATGATGCAATTAGCTGCTGTGCATGGGGGACTCTCATTATACCCTGAGCTGATAGACTCTGTGCTGAGGGCTGCTGTTAGCTGTAAGCCTGGTTTGGAGGAGAGAATTACAAGTGATGGTGTAAAGGCTGGAGTGGTCAGTGTGTTCGGTTCCTGTGTGAGGTCTTCTGCCTGCTACCCCCAGTGCTGTGTTTGCAGCTGGTTTTCTTGTTGTTCTTTTGTAGTTACACCATATTCTGAGAAAGGCCTTTAAATATCTAAAAAAAAAAAAAATAAATCCAGAAGAGTGAACATAACTGCTCTGAGCCGAAACCTGTTGAAGGCCACAGAAACAGATCCTCCAAGTTTTGGGGAGATGAGCTGCGTTTTGCATCCTCCCCATGGCTGCAGGAGCTGGCACGGCTGTCACGCTGGGCAGTTCCACACGTGCCAAGGAGAGGTTTGCCGCCTTGTTTTGTGCAGCCGGGGAACCCAAAGGGGTCTCACGTCTAAGCCATTTGTTTTTCATTACGTTATGCTCCTCTAATATAAACACAAAGGTATGCGGCCATTGCTGTGGACAGAACGAGCCAGATGCCGAAAGCATTCCTCCGAGGCTGTATAAACTTCAGCAGCTAAATATTTTAGAAACTGTTTTCTAAGGCTAGCTTAATAGTTTAAAAATATAACCTAGATTCCAGATATTAAAAAATGCTTTGAAAGGCACGCATATTGCTGCAATAGATGGAAATAACTAAACCCTGAAGTATGCGGAAAGTTCCCATTTTGCAATATATTCTCTGTTACTTATCCTTCTCATTATTTTTTTTTAAGTGCTGAGATTAAATTTGAGAAAGCTTTTAACAGCAGAGTGGTAGTGATAGACATTTTCAGTGTATATTAACCAGCTGACTCACGGTTTTTCAAAGTGGATCTGGGTTTATGATGAAATAGCTGGCTGCTTTCAGCAACAGCAAAATCAGAAAAGTCAGCGGGAAAAGGAAGCCGATAGCTTAAAATGTGTCTAATCCCTGTATGTGCTGCAAAGGGGTAGGGTGAGGAGCTCCCACCTGTGTTTGGAAGGCAGCTCTGACCCTGTGCTCAGTGGAGGTATTCGAATCCCCTTCTCAAGGATGTGCAACCTGTCACTGTTATTTAGGATTTGGCTTTAACATGTCCTTTAAAGACCTTGAATTGTGTTGCTTGGCTATCTCAAAAACTTCCACTAGCCTCTTCTGCACTTCAAGAGGGAGCAATGAGATTTTTTAGTTATTTTTGGACCTGAGAGGTCTGCCATTTCCTTTCACACATATTATTTCTCAGATGGGAGATAGTCCCTGAGAGCAGTGAGAATCCCTGAACAGAGTTCCCTATTGCTGCTGGTTTTTGCCCTGTCTGACCTAACTCTGGACATGTGTTTTGTAGCCGACACCGGAGCTTGGGTGGCATTGGGGTCTTGCAGGGCTGGTAGATGTGCTCTAGCTCACGGCATGCTCACCGGGCAGAAGCCAAAGGTCAGAGTTACTCAGTGTGGTTTTCACTTCTCCTTATGTTTCTTCCAATGAGGTTTTGCATGCAGCCTTTTGTATCGACGAACCTGACCTCTTCAGTGCTTTGCCATCAGGTGCGCACTGGGGTCCTGTCTCACTGTCCTGGCTCCACTGAGCCCTGTCCCCTTTTGCCACCAAATCCCCCTGTGAGCACGCGATGAAGAGGTAAGGAGGGTGGAGGGAAGCTGTTGAATGACTGTGGCACCTCATCTCTTTCAGCTGCTCAAAGGGATGGCTTTATCCCACCGAAAAGCTGCAGGAAAGACCCTGGAGGAGGAGGGGGAGAGCGGGGACTGCGACGATGAAGATGACTGCGACGGAGGCTCTGGAGGTGGAGAGCTGCGAGTTAGGAACCAGCTACGGTTCTTAGCAGGTGATGAGGGAGGTGGTCCCACAGAGGCTGTCCCTCTGGGGTTGTGGGTCTTGGTGATGGTGTGTGGAGCTGCTGGCTGCCCTGGGTGTCAGCAGGGACAGCAGCTGGAGAAGCAATGCCACTGCTTTTCCAGGTTAGTTTTGCAGGGGTGTGTTGAGGGCAACCCACAGGAGAGGGTTTGAGACAGTTTGCAATCTTGCTGTAGGTACCAGAGCCGCCCTCTTCTCTTCTTCCCACTGCTGCCCACATTCATAAGTTTAGAGGTGAGCTTATTCTGCTTTCTGAGAGGCATCAGAAAGTTGATGAGGATCACTCGACTGCAGCAAATGATGGTTATTTCTGATCTAGGGTTGAGAGACCTGTGGTAATTTTTTATAACTAAATAACTAAAGCTCATTTTTCAGAAGTAATTTAGGTACTCAGGAGCCTAAGACTGCATTGCTTGCTAGTATGAGTTGTGCCTTTGGTCGCTTTGAAAATGGCCACGATGCACTCGTACAGCTCCGAGGTTATGTTATTAATAACATAGTCACTGGTCACCCGGTGGAAGGAGAGAGCAAAGGGCTGGTTGTGACTTGGGTAGTCGCAAATACCATTGGCATGTGCCTTCTTCTCAGCTCACTGTCCCCTGTCATCCTACTCCTGGCTCCTGCAGCTCAGCAGCAGCAGCCTGTGTGAGCAAGACCAGGCTGTTTGGGGCTGCGTCCGTCGTGGATGAGTGGTGTCCACTGGACCTGGGTCTGCAGACTGGAGGCTTGGCCCAATTACTGCTGGTTCAAGTGCTGCCTGGTGCTCTTGGAGAGACCAGACAACTGAACCTGGATAAAATCAACTTTATAGCTTTGAAGTTTAAGAGGCAAATTTGGGCTCTTAAACGAAGCACAGATGTTTATAAATTCCCTTCCATTGGTCTGGGATAATTAAAATATCCTTAATGAAGTGAGAGCTGAAATATTAAATGCCAGTTTCATATCAAAGATTATTGACACATTATGTAAAATATATACAATACATATATTGAAATACTGGATAAGGGAAAGAAAGGGCTTTTTAAGTCTTCCAATCAAGGTCTGAAAGAGAAATATAGAATTCAGAGAAGGATGAAATGTACTTTATTTCATCCAAGAACTAAATATCAAAGTGTCCGTTAAGGAAATACGGGTGATCGGCATCATCCTGAGTTGAGAGCAGAGATACGTGTTTCATTTTCCGTGATCTTTGTGTCACAACTTTATGCTATTTTTAATGTGTTTCTAATTTCCTCTTATAGCCTTCACCATATCATTGGTGACGACCTAAGCCTTGTCCACATAATCCTTTCTGCCTTTTTCTACCTCTCTAGGCCAGTTTAATCACTGTATTGATTTCCCTGATAACCTGGCCTCCTAGCAATTTAGACCTCTCTTGTCACTGTGATACGTAAACATGCAATAGGGCAAGAGGACTTGTCCTCCCTGGGCTACTCTGCTGCAGGGTGTTTGCAGCTGCCTTCACTACAGAATGTGTAAATATTAACTTTAAAGCAACAGTGGGTTAGGAGCATCGTGTTGCTCGCAGGTTAAGTCTTTCAAGTTGCTGAGAGTATGAAGTTTGTCCAGCACAGCTTTTGGACACCACCTGGCCTTGGAGGACATGATCTGTGCCATCACGGTGGCCAGGGAGACTTTCTGATGCTTCCTCGCTTGCCGTAATGCTCTTTTGTAGAGCTTTGCTTTAGAGCAGAAAGGCAAAGCTGATCTGACAGTGATAGAATCCTATTTGGTTGGTATTGAACATAAACTGTGACTCTGTTCAAATTTTATGTTGGATACAAGCCCAGGAAAATTTGCTGATGGTGTGGAAATACTCACTTTCAACATTTTTGAGAATGATGTTTCTTTTTATTTTGAAAGGGTATTTTTCAATTAATTTTTTCCATCATATCATATCACATGTACATAGCGTGAAATAAAAGGGACTAGAAACCATTCCACATTTTCCTCCCTCGTTCCACAGATTCTAAATTTTAGGTTAGCATGCCGATTTGAAATGATGCCAGGCTTTGAAATCTGGAAATAGTTTACAAAATGAACTTGTACATTTGGTGTGGCTTTATCTCTCTCCTTCCCAAGGTGGTTACCCTGTAATAGAGGCAGAAAGGACTGGGAGTGGCTGGGGTTGAGTTACCGCCTCTGGTTTTATCCTCTGCGGGATGCTCTGCAGTGTGAAGGCAAGAACAGAGCCGAATGACCGGGGGTGATGTGTGTGGTAGTGCAGTAGTCAAACCCAAAATCCCCCTTTGGGCGTGTTTGAGTGCCCAGCTCTCAGAGGTTTGCAGCTGGGGAACCCAGCTTGGTGCATTTGCTTTCCTGTTCTTAGACACTTTGTTCAGCCTAGGAGGAAATTTTCTTGGCCCCGTGGTGGCAACTCCCTCCGCGATGCCTGGGGGAGGAGGAGAGCCGGGTGCCTCAGGCTGGGCTGGCTGGGGGTTAAGTGAAAATGTTGGCAGAGTTTGGCACCTCTGAGGTCTTTGCATCTCGTGGATGCAGTGGGAATTCCTTCTGCTCGCTGATGTGTGTGCCACTGGTCCTGCCGGTGAACTGCAACTGCCTGCTCGGTACTGGCCCCACCGAGACGTCCCCTCAGAAGGTCTTGAAAACTTGGACAAAAAATAGAGCAAAAGAAAAAAAAAGTCAGTCTCAACTACAGACTAGTTTTGATTTATCACCTGTTGTATAAAATGTAACCTTTGTTTCCTATTTATAATGAGCCTGTAATAACCGGACAGTCAACTTAAACTTTAATGATTTAAACATACTTGTAAACTGTCAAGTCAAAAGTTTGTGAGTGACTACAAACATATGTTGGTGAGCACTATAAGCTAATAAATTCATTATTATGTTGCCCCAGTGGGAAACACGGAGATGGCAGGCTTTTTTTTTTTTTATGATAGGTCTTTTATTGTTGGTCACATCTGCAACACATTAAGGATTTTGAAGGCAGATAATGTTTACAGTAAGGGGGAGGACTCAAAACCTCCCAGCTCAGAGAAGAGCTCATCCTGTTTGTCAATGGAGTAACCGTGGAGCTGGCACCCTGGCTGTGCAGCTCTAAAAATAGAGCTGTGTACTTACACACACATGGATTTATGCTACACCAATGGCAAATCATGCCTGCGAATAAATTATAGTATTTTCCCCCAAATTACGAGTCAATGCAAATGTCTTCCAGGCTGTGCGACACAAGCATCTGCTCACACCCTGCTGGGATTGCTCATCCTGCACTGGGCACCCAAGGCAAGCAGAGCCTGGAGGGGCTGGCGCTTCGCTGCTGCTCCAGACAGCCACCCCCTAATTAGCTCACCTCCGGCGTGCTCAGGCGAGATGCCACTTATAACCGACCAGCTCCTTGCCAGGAAGCCTGAAAATAAAACATGGGTGCTGGAGAGGCTCCCATGTTGGGCGGGTGGCTTTAGCAGTCGCTGGGGGAGAGGAGGTGCAGGCTTTTTGGGGGGTTTGCAAAGGTGATATGGTTCAGCTCATCTGTGCGGGGATGCTGTCCCCTGTGCATCTTACAAGCTTTGGCAGGAGGAAAAAAATCCCATTTAGTGGCCAGAGAATCACCCGGGGAATGGGACAGTGGGAGGACAAGGGGAAGATTTGCTCTTCCAAAATATCTGTGTTAGGCGGTAACAAAAGTTGTCTTGGGAACAGATCGATTTGGCAGAATTAAGTAGAAATAGTTTGTCCTGGGAAGGGAAGTTGGCCTCATCCCATGAGATATGTAAGGATAGATGTTTGCAATAAAGATATATAGAGATGGCTCTGCAAGTTTGCGTGTGTAAAAGAGCTCCCCTGCCTGGCTGTTCCTACTGCATAACCTGCAGTTAGTTTTGCCTTTCTGCTCTTCCTTGGTTGTTTCTAAGGGGGAGTTTTTTGTTTGAGCCCCTAGGGAAGCCCTGAGTTTTCCTGCACCCTGCAGCCTCTTTGCTGCTCCGGGTGCTGACAGCCTGGCCGCATAGGCTGAGCTGCTGCGCAGGTTTCCAGCAATCCATGGCATACCCAGGCACTGGATGATAGTCAAGATCAGCACAGTGTGTCCCTTGATTTACTCAGATCTGTAACTCTTTAATAGCTTCTGGCTTGCTCTGCGGCTGGTTTAGCCTCTTGGCAGAGTTTTTTCAAGTGCTCTCATCAAATTGCAGGCTTAAACGTTGCCTCTGGGCTGGCTGAGCATGGTCTCATCCAGGTGGAAAAGCCATTTTTTGGTAACCCCTTTATATGTGTTGCGAAGGTGTTGCTTCCAAAGGGAAATACAGTCCCATTGCAGAGTAGGTGGTGTCTCCTGCAGCCACCTTCCCAGAGAGAAGGGACTGCCGTGTTCCTGTGGCTGGGACCCTGCTGTTTTCTACCTCACACCGTGTTTTTGGAAGCTGCTCTGAACGCCCCTGAGTTGCAGCTTCCATCCTATTCTGTATTTAAACATTTGCAAATGTCACAGTAAGCCATTGCACATTTTAGAAGTGTTGGTGCTGACGTGTCATTCCTACAGCTCAGCATTTGGTAACCTTCCTCTCATCAACCCATTTTGTTCCAGGTTTGGTCCTGGAGGTGGTGTGAATTGAGCTTCTTGCATCTCCCAGCTGTGGCAGGGAACAGGAGATGCTGCTGCTGCGATGACATTTGAATTAGTTTTTCCTGGGGTGCAGAAGGCCGTTCATTTGGGCACTAAAGGGGTACCGGTGGGTTTCCCTGCCAAGGCAGTGTCTGTGCCTGGCAGCATGTGAGGGCCAGGCAGGGTCGTTTTGGGGTTAGCCCTCCTGGTTTCTGCCACCCATTCCTGTGGGAAAGGTTAGAAGTAGATATTAATGCTGGAAAAGGGGATGTTCCCTACCTGAGAGTGTTCAGACGTCTGCCAGGGCTCACTCCATGTGTGCTGGAAGACAGGCCAGCAGTAGTTAAAATATTTACAAGACCACATCTTCCCACCATCATGGTGATTGCCTCTCTGCAAATGCCTTTGGGGTGCCCGTATCTGAGTGGCCAATATCTGCTGATACGCTCTGCTCCATTTAGTGCTGCATCTCGGGATGTTCATCTGTCTGCTAAAAAAGACATTTTCAAATACCTGACTGACTTTTAAAATACTCCTTCCGCAGGTGGAAAATGTCCCCATCTGCATGGATTTTGCTGATGGCACAGGGCCATGTGGCTGTTGTGCCTTCCTGCTGTACAGCCTGCAGGCTTGGCTTGGCCCACTGAAAAATCTCATGCCTACCATATCAATATTTGTTGTACATGGCTCTGCTCAGCCTTCAGCGGAGGTTCCCTGTCCTCGGCTTTCATGGCAGCGTGAGCCGTGTCGGTTTGACACAGCATCCTTTCACTGTTTTCTTCTGTTCTGCTAAAAGCTTTAGGACTTTTAACTATAATTTTTGTAGCAACTTTTTAAAACTTTTTTTTCCAAAGAGGGTGCTGTTAAATGCTTGACTGAAGTAAGGATAGCAGAAACATAGTGTTTTACAAGACATGCCTGTCCCAGGGTGAAAAAAGGACACAGCCAAACATCAGCTAGATTATCCTGATGGAAGAGCTGGAATTGTACCAACTAAAGCAGTGCAATAGCTTGATTATTGCTTTCCTATTTAAAGTGTTTCTGTTGAAATGTCTCCCTTTAATGAAGATTTGGTTGGAAGTCAAGAATTCTTTGTCGCTGTTCAAATACAAGCTAGAAGATGGAGAAGGAGTCACATGTAGCAGTTGGCTGAAGCTCTGATTGAGTGGCGAGTTCATTAATTCACTTTTGACGTCAGCAAAAATGATTTTTTTTAATTGACAGACTGGGAAAATTATTGGTGCCGTTCAGCGATGAGCTCATTTATAGCATCCTTCAGCTGGCTGTTTGTGCTGCTGTGACTCTTCCAGGCCTCACATTGTACATAATGAATAAATTTTGAAGGGTTCTTGTTACTTCTGTGCTGTGAGTTCCTTCATAGAAACAGTAAGTCCACAACTGAAGGACTAGAAATTCATCTATTAGAGCAAGTTTGCACTTTGAGAAAATTGACATATTTGCAAAAACATCTGTGAAATCAGCAAGTAAATCTACTGGATATATTAACCCTGTGCTTTTATTTTGTGGTTCAAATTTTTCTTCAATTTTTTTTTTTTAAACTTCTTCACGGTTGTGCTTACAAGCTGCA
Organism: Mesitornis unicolor; assembly: GCF_000695765.1. Lineage (NCBI taxonomy): Eukaryota > Metazoa > Chordata > Aves > Mesitornithiformes > Mesitornithidae > Mesitornis > Mesitornis unicolor. The sequence goes on along the minus strand of NW_010205178.1, from coordinate 7,761 downwards.
GATCTAAGTCTGTCTGAGCAACCTGTATCTGGTATTTTTAGGAGCTGACTTCCAGTGCCTTGGTCCATTCTGACCCAAAGCAAAGAATGATGTACTGGGTTTTTTAAAGCAGGATCAGTGGAGGGCATGTAAACTCCTGATATCCTCATGTCCATAAATCACGTGCATCACATTCCCAATGTCAGCAGATTTTGGCCCAAATACTTCTTTGGGGAGCCCAGATCAGCACAGATAAGGCTGGTTCTTGAGCTCAGCAGAAGGTGACGGGGTGAGGCTGAAGGGTTGGAGACACACTGAAGGTCAGATGAGATGATGCTTCTGCTCTTACACTGTGCAAATGTACAGAAGTCTTTGTGAATCTATGATCGCTTGCCAGATGTTTATAATGCCAGTCTGCTGGCAAAAGGTTTACCCTCTATTCGGGTTGCAAGTTTGAGTAACAGTTTGTATTATCATAGAATCATTAAGGTTGGAAAAGACATCTAAGATCATCGTCTGAGGAGATACTTTTCAACAGCGTAACTTGGGAGCTGACATATCTTTAAATTGTTACTGAGTGCAGCATTTTACATGACTGAACGCATCAAAACTATTTCAAGTACGCAAAAATCTGCCCAGTTGCAATAGTGATAGTCATATTTATCTTTAAAGGATGATGAATCTGTTTTTCTGTGGCTGAAAACATGCGAATTCTTGCAAGGCTGGGAAACACAATTCCTGACTCAGAAACAAACTTCCTTTTCCTTCTGTGCTGTGTTTTGTCGTGGAGAGACAAAATAGCTTAACTGGATTCTTTTTAAGGGACGACAATAAAGGAATATTTCAGACAGAAGGAGATCAGGTGCTACTTGCTAATGGACCAACAAGATAACCTTACGCTGATAGTCAGGGCAGTTTGTCATACAAAGAGAGGTTTGTCTGCGAGCCTGATAACGTGTTGATTGACTTTTTGCATAGGAGAGGGTGCCCCTTTCATGAGTGGCTTGGATTTTACTAATGCCTTACTGCAGGTAAGTTGATAAGAGCGATTACAGGGATGTAGTAACTGAGGCTATAGGGTGCAGCCCTGCTCGGGGTTGCAGGAGAGGGCTTTGGACCCATAGCGTGTCCCAGCCATGCTGGCTGATGTGTGTGCTGAGCAGTCATAGAATCACAGACTGGTTTAGGTTGGAAAAGACCTTAAAGCTCACCCAGTCCAACCCCCTGCCATGGTCAGGGACACCTCCCACCAGACCAGGCTGCTCAAAGCCCCTTCCAACCTGGCCTTGAACACTTCCAGAGAGGGGGCATCCACAGCTTCCCTGGGCAACCTGTGCCAGTGCCTCACCACCCTCATAGTGAAGAATTTCTTCCTAATATCTAGTCTAAATCTGCCCTCTTCCAGTTTAAAGCCCTTCCCCTTTGTTCTATCACTACCTGCCCTTGTAAAAAGTCCCTCCCCAGCTTTCCTGTAGGACCCCTTCAGGAACTGGAAGGCTGCAATAAGGTCTCCCTGGAGCCTTCTCTTCTCCAGGCTGAACCACCCCAACTCTCAGCCTGCCCCCATAGGGGAGGTGCTCCAGCCCTCTGATCATCTTTGTGGCCTCCTCTGGACTCTCTCCAACAGCTCAATGTCCTTCTTGTGTTGGGGTCTCCAGAACTGGACACAGTGCTCAAGGTAGGGCCTCACCAGAGCAGAACAGAGAGACAGATTCACCTCCCTCGCCCTGCTGGCCACGCTGCTTTTGATGCAGCCCAGGATGCGGTTGGCCTTCTGGGCTGCAAGCACGTATTGCTGGCTCATGTTGAATTTTTCATACACCAACACCCTCAAGTCCTTCTCCTCAGGGCTGCTCTCGAGCCATTCTCTGCCCAGCCTGTATTTGTGCTTAGGATTGCCCCTACCCAAGTACAGGACCTTGCACTTGGCCTTGTTGAACTTGATGAGGTTGGCATGGGCCCACCTCTCCAGCCTGTCCAGGTCCCTCTGGATGACATCCCTGCCTTCCAGCGTGTCAACAGCACCACCCAGCTTGGTGTCATCCACAGACTCACTGAGGGTGCACTCGATCCCACTGTCCACGTTGCTGACAAAGATGTTGAACAGTACCGGTCCCAGTACTGATCCCTGGGGAACACCACTCATCACTGGTCTCCATTTGGACATTGCACCCTTGACCGCAACTCTCTGAGTGTGACCATCCAGATAATTCCTTACCCAGTGAGTGGTCCATCCATCAAGTTCATGTTTCTCCATTTTGGTATACTGGTACTCAGCTGCAATCACAGGGATGTCCTTTGGGTGCGGGATTGGGCCTTTCCTCACTTGTCCCGTGGCTGCTGTGGCTTCTTGTCTCAGAAAATGGAGGAAAATGCCCCCTGAGTGAAGAAGGGCTGCCTTCTCTCCTGGGAGCATTTCCACCTCTCTGCAGTGCAAGACAGCCCAGTGCAGCTGACATCCCATGCTTGTGTACTGCTGGATCAGTGTACCTCACTGAGGTGTCTTTAGCTCTGATGCAGAGTGAAGATGGGTGGATGCTGAGTGCCCATATTAGCTCGTGATCCTTGGGATCGCACTGCAGTTTGTCGTATCTGCTTATACTTCATGTGCCTCTGACCACCTTGGCACCACCAAAGGGGAGCAGACATGAAACAACACTATAGCTGAGCTACTGCTCAGTGGTACTCAGAAACCAAAGCCACCAGCTAAATGCATGACTGGAGTCAGCAAGACTGGGATCCTTTGGCACACACCGCCGGGATGCTGGGGATTTGGCTACAGGAAACAGCAAGGATTGAAAGGAGGAACGTCATGCAGTAGGAACACCCAGAGGTTACATGGGGTCAAAGTCACAAGAAGACAAATTCACAGAACTGAGGTCCATCAGGGACTATTAAATACAGCTTGGCTTTGGATGAGCTTGACGTGTCTGCCCAGAAAGCGCCTTGGGGAAATACAACTATACGAATAACTGGGGACACAATTACCATTAGGCCAAGGTGGCCCTGTCCCATTGAAAGGGTCTAGGAGAGGGTCCTGGACTCTCAGCTGTGGCTGCTGCATTGCTGTCCATCATCTTGCACTAAGGGAGGTGTCCAAGAGAACAGACAATATTTCAGGTGGATCATGGAGGCCAACACTTACTGGAAAACTTTTAGGTACAACTTTCAGAGCACTCTTGAGCCCTACGGGGAAGAGGAGAAATGCTGAAATTCTCCAGACTGCCTTAAAAATTCTGACCTCTCAGTTCCTCTCTTCAAATTAGAACTTGTTTGTTTTTACACAGAATATTGTGGTAATAACCTAGCAGTGCCAGTTGCAACGTCACATTATGGCAGCAACAGGAGGCTCTGGGGAGCTGGTGTTTACTTAGATGTGATTGAGTGAAAGCCTGCATGGCAGCCATCTCCTTACTTGGGATCCAACAGGTTCTTACTTGCTGCAGACGGGAGCATCGCATTCTTGAAAACTAGTTTTTACACCTTTCAATAAACATACATGTATGTATATATGAACTAATCAAGTCTGACAGAACGAAGTTGTGATTGTTAAGTATCTGGAAGATGTCTGGATCTTTCCAAACAGTGTTGCTCCCTGGAAAGTCATGGGTTGTCACCTGGGTGGAAGAAAAGGCATTGCCTGAGTTGAGGCTCTCAAAATTAAATAAATGGAAAGACAATGCTGAACTTGTGCACGAGCCTGATTCTGGATCCTGGCACTGGTAGTTGATGGTCTCCAGTGGAAGACCTGCCCAGAAAGCGGCCTGTCTTTGTAGTCTTTGACAAAAAGATATTGGAAAGAGGGAAAGGGATGTTTCTCCAGGGAAATCTCTCAGGACTCGTTCTTAATTCGCATTCCTTACCCTCTTCTCCGCACTACTTGTTTTCCAAGTGAAAGTAGTGTGCATTTGGGTCTGGGCTGCAAATCACTCATCAGCTGGTGTATTACCAGGACACGATTGGTTACTGAGTCAATGCTGCTCTGTGCACTCCAGAAATGGGGGATTCATCATCCGTCAGGACAAAGCTCTCTTCTACTGGTGTGCGTTAGCTGTGACCTGCGGGCGCACATCCGCCCCAGCAGACACCAGGAGTAACATGAACTGAACCAGGTGTGACGGTCTGAGAACTGGTTCCCCTGATTCCCAGGGCCACCTCCAGCAGATCCCCGACCACTCACGTGGCTGGGATGGATGAGCTGTGAACTGGAGGAGAGATGTCCTCCTTCCCCAGTGGTGATTGCCTTTGCTATCCATCCCTGGCCCCGGGGCTTTCTTGCCTCCAAGGGTAGCCCAGACAGCTTCCTTCCATATCAACAAATTTCAGGCAGCCAAGTGCTTCTGAAATTTGCTGGCCTTGCCAGCTTTTCTAGGTCTGTGATGTATCTCACTTGAGGCAAAAGTGGCTTGACACCAAAATTTAACCTCCCCTCATGTTGCTTGTAGGGCAAGTTGGAAACTTTTTGATGGGAAGACTTTGTGTTGGAAAATGTGTCTCTCTGCCGGAACTGGAATTCCAGCTGAGGTTTTGGTTGGGATTTTTTTATTCTGGAAATAAATTAAAACATCTTTCTCTGCTCCTGCAGTGGGGAAATGCAGCAACAGCATGCTTGCACATACCACAAGGTAATGCTATCAGCTTGCACTCCTGAGTGGCTTCTTGTCTAAAAGTCTGTTTGAGGTTACGTTTTTAATTATACCACAGGAAAAAAATGAAATCCAAGTGAATTGGCTGGACTTTGTTGGAGTAGTATGTTAACTTTCCTTTTTTTTAAACAACAGAAAATTTGGACCCATTTTTGCCTTTGTTCTGCTTTAGAGCAGTAGCACATTCCCCCTCTTCTGTGGCAATGGAAATTTGGCGTTATGACCAGCTTCTGTTGCTTCAGAAAATGTCTTCAATGGTATTTGGGGCTCTTGACAACATCTTGTTGCCTGTTCCTGCTTTTCATACACTCTTTGCTTCCTGCAGAACCTGGGATGGGATGGCTGGGTCTGCGCACAGTGTGGGTCTTGAGTGCAAACCCAGCAGCACCTTTCCTTTCCCACATCTTCCTTCCTCCCAGGGGCCCTTTCTGTGTATCTCATCTCTGAGCAGCTGGGAGCCGGTGCCCGAAATGCTGCCTTGGGGCTGACTCTTTGCTGGATGCTGAAGGACCCTGTGCACTCCTGCCTGCCCAGGACACTGCTGCATCCCTTGGCTGGCTGCTCCCTTGCTGGTTGTATGCCATGATGTGCTGGGACATATGCAAGGCAGGCAGTGCTGGCTGCAGTGGGATCGGGAGCTGAACAGAGTGCCAAGGCATCTGTCACCATCATAGTCCAGCACAGGAGTCTCAGCAGGATTTCTAAACTGTACATTACAACAGCAATGTGATACACATTCTTTTTCTTTCTTTCTCTACCCCCCCTCCCCTCATCTCCTTCCTCTTTTTAATTCAGTGTCTTGAGTCTCTGCAAAGTTGTTGGCCACAAAGCTCTTTTAGAGTTCCTTGTGTCCCATGGATACTGGAGACACTTCCTGCATGGGGAAGCAGACATCTGCTGCAGCCTGTTTTTGGGCTTTTTTGTATTAGGCAGACTGCAGTTGACAGGTGGGAGCCGGTGGTTATAATCAGAGTCTGAGTAATATCCTCTGCCTCCTTGATAACTCTCTGCTGGCTGCTCTGCAGCTTTGGTGCTTCGCTCGTCCTGTTTGGGTTCTGTGTAGATGATTCCAAAAAAGTAAATAAAAAAATAAGTTGTATGCTCCCTGAAGTCAACACAGAAAACATAAATCTTGCCCACATAATCTTCCCTTGTCCACATAAATAATCTGCTAAGGCAAGCGCAGAGAATGTGAAAGAATGCATTTATGCCCGAAACGCTCTCCTCTCCCCTTCCCTCTAAGAGCAAACTTCCCAACCTGTGCTCTGATGTCTGTTGGAAGGGAGCATCTGATGCGCGGTTGCCTTCAATTTCCCTTCCTGGCACTTGTAGCTGTATTTCTGCTGTTGCAAAGACTAAAAGAGACTCAAGGTCCTGAGGAGGCACACAAAGATGATCTCAGGGCTGGAGCACTTCTCATGTGAGAACACATTGAGAGAGCTGGAGTTGTTCAGCCTGGAGAACAAAAGGCTACAGGGAGACCTTCCAGTACCTGAAGGGGTCCTACAGGAAAACTGGAGAGGGTCTTTTTACAAGGGCAGGTAGTGATAGAATGAGGGGGAATGGTTTTAAACTGGAGGAGGGCAGATTTAGACTGCATATTAGGAAGAAATTCTTTACTGTGAGAGTGGTGAGACACTGGCATAGGTTGTCCAGAGAAGCTGTGGATGCCCCCTCCCTGGAAGTGTTCAAGGCCAGGTTGGATGGGGCTTTGAGCAGCCTGGTCTGGTGGGAGGTGTCCCTGCCCATGGCAGGGGTTGGACTGGGTGAGCTTTAAGGTCTTTTCCAACCCAAACCAATCTGTGATTCTACACAGTGTGCCCAGCACCAGGCAGCCAGCCTGCTTTTGCCAATGAAGTAGTTTTTCCAGATGCGGGACCAGTGGCAGCTCTCAGGCATGGGAAGGTCACAGTGGTAGCCTGGTGCTTTCAGGGCAGGCATTGGTCCTGGATGAGCCAGCTGTGCCAGGGGAGCCACGGTGCAGGGAGCAAAGGCTTTGCATGCACTGTGTTCTCCTGGGCTCTAGTGGGATGTTCCTGCCTGGCTATGGCAGTCAGGAAGCTTTGCTCTGGTGGGGTGGTATGTGTGTGTGTCCAGGACAATTTGGATTTTGCAGCTCTTGTGGGGATAGAGGTCCTGAATCTGCTCTCTCCAGGCATCTCCTTGCTCTTTTTGATGCTCCCTTCCCTCCTTCCATTTGCTTTATTTACCCCAGAAGAATCAGGTGATGCTCTCCAGCTGCTCCAGAAAATGAAGCTGAATATTTTCTCCTGGGTCCCCGGTTAGCTGGCCCTTGTATTTCCAGTGAACAAATACCAGCTGGTGGGTCAGGTTTTGATCTTGGAGTCTCAGCTGATGGTTTTCCTCTAGTTTGCTTCTCTAAATGTTTTTAATGGCAGCACTGAGCAGCTGAAGGCAGCAGAAGTGGTAAGGCACCCTGGGCAGAGGGAGGTTGGGTACAGCCTGGAGTATCCCCCACGCACAAATAATTCCACTGACCTAGGTCCTGGGGTTCACGTGGAGTGGGGCACTGTCTGAAGTATCTTGCTGATACTTAAGTGTCTGCTGGAGCAGACCAGATCCTTAAGGCTGTTAGCAGACGCTAAATAGGTCTTTCTTATTTAGTGGCCTTAATTTATTAAATCAGGCAGCAATGCTCTCAGAAAAGTAGTGCCGGAAAAGGGAGCAGAGCAAGCTGTAAGTCTCCAATTTCTGCTGGATCAGGCCCCTGGAGATCCGTGTGATCTGGTGCATTGGAGGCAGTGCTATTGCAGTGACTCATAAACAGATGTGCCCAATTTACATTGCAGCTTAATACCTTTGTTTAAAAAAGAAATAAAATGTTTTTATCAAGACAAATGTGTTAAAGCAGATGTTTCCAGTAAAACAAACACTTGTGTGATTTACAAACAGCTTTGCAATGCCAGAACTCATTAGAAAATGTGGGAAAAAGAAAAATGGTTCGTGGACCAACAAAAAGATAAAATCCAAAAATAAGAGCATAACAAGGAGATATTTCTAGATGTTGAATGAAAAGAACTGCTGTGCTTGGGTTGGAAAGCAAGAGGTTTAAAAACTATTTCGGTTGCTAACAGCAGTAAGACTAACCTAACCTAACTAAAACTGGCTGGATGGC
>NW_010205177.1:60899-68239 GCF_000695765.1 Mesitornis unicolor | reverse complement strand
CAGCAGGTGGCGACCGCGGAGCAGGACGAGAGCAGGGCGCGCGCGGCGCTCGCCGCTGCGCGTGCACGGGAAGCAGGCGGGTGGGCGGAGTTTTCGCACACGCTGCCGGGGGGAAGCCGCGAGGCTGCTGCGAGGCGTCAGCGCGGACAGAAAGCGATGTGCAAGTGATTAAATGGCAAAAACCGACAGGAGAGGCATTGTTACAAGTGTTAAAATTCACCCGCAGGTTACAAACTGCTTGTTAAAGTCAGTTCTTGCACCAGAACTACCCTCTTGGAGCCTGACTGAGCATCTCTGTCTGGCATGACCAACCTTCAGTTCCATCCCTTACTACTAAACCCAAACCTAGCTGTTTTTTCCTCCTCCTGGCACATGTGAAGCCAGTAATCAGAGCACTATGAACACAGGAAAAAAATAAATCTCTTTTGCTAATCTCCATGTGGCAATTTCCAGTAATTCTGGAAGAAAAACAGCAGAAGCCCTGCTAAAATCTGGCACATAATCTAGCACTTAACTTTTTCTATTGAGAGTTCATTAAAGGTATGTTTTCCTTTAATAAAACACCTAAAGGATTTAGTGTCAAAACACCAGAAGTTCTGTACAGGTAAATTTCCACAAGTGCATAACTTGAGTACATTTTCAGAGAAAGTCTCTTAATACTATGCCAACTCTCCTGTAAGACAGCAAGCCTCCCCAGGTCAAGGAACACAATTCAGCTTCTCATTAAGAGACATTTATACAATTCTAGATACATTTTTGGAGATACATGTCTGGTTTCAATGTATACATACACACACGTGTCATTTTTCACGATTTTAATAGGTACCTGTGACACGACACATACATGCACTCAAAAAATACATTCAGGTGACTCAGAGAGGCCTCCTAGCAAGAAACCTGCACATTGCACATAGCCAGACCAGAAAGCATCTTGACAACAAAAAGCACTTTACCTTGCAAGAGCAAACTGCTGTTTCCCAAGCTTAGAAGTCAGTGATTAAAGCAGCGGTTCCTGAGGCAAGAATGACTTGCTCTTGCAGTATAATCCTTAGTTGAAAACACTACAACTGTGATATGCTTCTGCAGAGTATGCATCTCAGTGGGAACCACAATGAGAAAGATAAAAATCCAATTCTGTCTCAGTTTCTTTTCAATGTAAAAACAAGAATATTTGCAAACCCAACTCTCATTCAGCATTCTGTGTAGTATCTATCCTCTATTTATTGCAAAAACTAAGACTGTGGTAACATATTTTCTAATACTTAGATTACCTGTAACAATCTTCTAGATAAGATATATATATGTATACATGGAAGATACCTTAAAAGAAAACAGATGAAATGCTTACCCCTAAAGCTGGCAATCTTTGTGTGCAACTGACTGCAACCTTCAGTTTCCAGTCTGTTTCTCCATCAAGCTGGTCAGTTCGAATGAAACAGGAACCTTGAAGTTAAAGAGAGATCAAATAATTTTTTACCTCAAAAATTTATTTTGGATTAAAAAATTTAGAAGAAGGAAATAATACAATATACAATCATTTCTAAATACACACGCTACAGATAAAAGGATTCATATTTTGAAATGTCCGAGTGCTTTCTTCCAGGAATGCTCCAGATGTCACAAAATAGCACATTTTTTCTGATAAAATGAACAGTATGCCTGTTTAAGAATGGGGTAAAATCCTAGTTCACAAGTTTCTGTAACAAGAGATAAAACTTCACTGGCTGAAGTTGAAACAGGTAGAGGGTTTTTTTTTTCTTTTTAGGGTTGTGTCACTTGTACAATTCCAACACAACAGAATAATAAACTCATGCCTGTGATTTTTGTCTCTTTGCTGGTAAGATGTCATAAACTTCCACTGCTTATAGTCTCCTGGCTTCTCTGAAAATTTTTTAAAAAATAAATCCTTAACATGGATACCATTCAAAACAATATGGGTCCCAACGTATTATACTTAAAAGAAATAATTTTGAATCATCTGTAATTGTCAAGGGTCCAAGGCTAAAGAAACCAACTGTCAACACATGCACAATACTTACACCTGGGAAGCTCAAGATACAGACTGAAGAGAATCCATATGCTTTACAGAGAGAAGAAACAGAAAATTGAGAGAAGTGCAGAGCCTATCCCTGCCCCAATAACTAGTTTGATGGATATTGTCAAGTCTGGAGGTTACTAACACAAGATAAAAAAGAAAAACAAAAAACCTGCACACGAACACTGCAAGTTTATTAAAACCATATACAACTACCATTTCCATCTAGATTGAAGCCTTTAAAAAAGGTAGTAGAATTTTAGCAATACTCTCTGCAATTGCTACACTAAAGAAACAAATATTTCTGAAGTAAAAATTACAGCTTCCATTATGCTACAGCCTAACAACTGTACACACTATTATTACTGTGTGCTATGAGTATAAATAAAAATAGATTTTTCTAGTTATTTGTAAATTGTAAAGAATGTGTATGGACATACATGCATATATACCCATAATTCCTTCTATATTTCAGCCAATCCAATAAGAACTAACAAAGCCGTTTCATCACCAGAAGTGGTACAGTAGCAATTAAACTGACAGAAGCACTGGCAAAGGAGATTATCCAGGTTTAAGTCTTCTTACACAGACACAATGACAATGTGCTGGAAACTTGAAATCTAACAGGCAATACATCAAAAAGGGTACCTACCAGAAAACACAAAATTAAGAGAGATTCTTCTACAGGACATGTGGACCCACCCTGATAGAAGTAACATCTAACAGAACCCAGTGTTTTATTCATCAAGGCCTGTAAATTCAGCAGTTCAATGAGCCAACGGTCTGAAAGGACATGCTTGAGAGAGAAGCCACCTGAAATTCTGACTAGAAGGTAGCATTTTTGCACACCAGTCTTGAAAGAAGCTTACAAGCCTTCATGTAACAGCTCTATTTATATTAAGTGCATAGTAAGTAAACAAATGTTTAAATGTTAATAGAAACAGAACACATTATCACAACTAAATTTCACTCAAAGCTCAGAGTTGCAAACTGCAAAGCTGTATCTAGAGTTCTTGAAAAGCTGATTTAAAATTTTTGGTAGGATTCTTTATGGATTTTCTTCTAAAAATAAAATACTGTAAAGCACTTCTTGAAGAGTCCAGTGCCATACACTGCATTAAAATTAAAGGTGAGGTACCTGGGAATACCTATAAATACCACGGTTTAATTGCACTTTCTATCCATGGCATAGATGAGCCTACTTTCTATCATACTTTTCCTGTACAAGACATTTCATGGTTCTCTTTACCCTTCCTGTCAATGGTTGCTCTCTTCCATCAATTTCATTTAGAATTATACTATAGATCAATGCAGTTCAAGACCAGTGTGGCTCCTCTGAATGGTTGACTGCACATATATTCATTTAATAGAGCTCACACTATGACATGTATTGGCCAGCTGCATTTCCTCTCCACTTCAGCAGTTAATTTCATCAATAACTTATCCCATAGCCTGTTTCCCTTTTATCCAGAAAAAGGGACGGCTTTCTGCCAAGTCAGCTTTCAATAGTGATCACAACAGCAAAACTGAAACAATACAAACCTCTTCTCTACCTGAAATACTACAGCAGATTTGACTAATTTTAATCACACGGCAAGATACAGATTTTAAACCTAGCTTAACTATGCTATAAACGTGGGAGACTGAACACGTAATTAGAAACAATGCATAAAAACAACTCTTCGCTCCTACCACGCCCTTGGAGCTGTAAAAACTTAAATATTCCTCACTGTGCACTGCACGGAAGTCACATGTACTTTACTTTTGGAAGATATTTGAGTCAGCAGTACATAAAACTTCTAAAAATCAAAACCTTCTTCAAAAAACAGCTGTTTTAACCGCTTCATTTTGAAATGCTTGGAAACATTGCCCCTGCCCACCCTCCAATCACTAAATTAAAAACAAAAAAACCACCCAAACCACAAAAAAACAAATAAAAACACCAAACAACAAAAAATAGTAAAAAATTGTGTTATGTACTTTAAGAGAATGCTTTATGTCAGCGTTAATCTCTTACATTTCTAATCTGAGTATGACTAGCCAGGAAAAACACATTTATACAAATGTCAGGAATTGCTATTCCCTCTGAATTTAGTGATAACTCTTGAAAATGACAATTATTTTACACATAAAGAATTGACTTTTTTTTATCTTCTGTGCTGCTTTTTGTAAAAGTCATGTATTTTAAATCATGTATTTAATATAATAAATATTTTAAATACAAGTATTTTAAATAATTACCAATCTGAGCATAGCTGACTACAAAAAAAAATTAAACTTTTTACTTTATACAGTTGAGGGCACTCAGATGCTCATTTCCTATAATAAAACAGTCATTCAAGATGTCTGACACTTATGTCTTTATAGTAAAGATTTTTGAATGATCTGAATTAGAATGTAAGGGAGAATTTAAGGAAATTACACTGGGTTTAAAGAGATTAATCATTTTTTGAAAGTGGTGCAAACTTCATGTGAGCACATTTAAACTAATTTACAAGTATATAATATTCATTTAGCCTAATCAATTGAAGATGGGTATAAATCAATTTAGAGCATGCCCATGCAAGGTGCTGCCCAAGTACAACTAAACTGATTTTTTAAACCATTTCAGCTGAAATTTCTGAAACTTGTATGCTTACGGAAGTCCTAAGACCACAATTCCATTTTTTGTGTTCTAGCAAAAGCTCAACTATTTGAGGCCTGCCCAGAATTTACCTTAAGATTGTTTTCCTGTGGAAAAGCAGCACCTGCACTGCAAAGGATGAAAACCATTTTAAGAACTTGAAGTTACATAGTAACTTTAAAATACAAAGATACACTGCCAATTGTGAACAGACTTCTTGTTTATAATTATTTGAGATACTATGGATAAAAAAAAAATCTTTATTTAAAAGCTATTTTTTGTGTTAGAATATTGAACAAAAATAACATTTACTTCAGTAAGTTCTATGGTGTTTTGAAATAGAGATACAAAAACTCTTCTATGAAGGCATTAATTTAGGGCCACAATGTACCTGGCCTCAATTTATCAAACAAAAGTGCTGTGCTCAATTCTGAGTAAACAGGAAGAATCCTCCTTACTCAGTGTGTGCTGGACTGAAGGCTTTATTCAGAACATATGTGCAGGACATGTACATGTCAAATGCTTCTGGGGACGGTTTACACTTAGGTGCCCATCAGTGACCTCTTTGTGGGCATCCATGCCTCTAGAAATCCTGAAAATAAAAAGGCCCTGAGCAAAAGTTTTCAAACTAAGAAGAGGTTGTGCTTGGAAACAGCTGGTCTTATTTTAGCCTAAAAAAACCCCAAACAAAACAAAAACAGGTGTGGGGGGAGGAGAGGGGGGCAGCTTCTTAATGAAGTAAAAATCAGTTATATCATAAGCTTTCATTTAATTAATATTATGCATCATATCAGATAGCTAATCCTTGTATTTTTTATACTACCAAACCTGCTATTCATATTTTATGCATTCATTTATGTGTAAATATCCTTAATTTCCTGAAATTATAGTAATGTACATAAGACTGTGCTACTGCCAAGCACTTAAATTTTATTTTTATATACACACTTCTGAGCATTAATTACAGTTTTTAATGCAGGCTTCTGCAAACAAGCTATTGGTTGGGATGTTACATATTTTCCTAAATGTACTCTAGCTCACAGTTTTTAAAATAAGCAACTCTGAAAAGAAAAATTGTTGTGTATTAATTATTTATTCCTATTTTATTTCATTTGGAAATGCTGTTTCTCAGAAGCAGAAAGATGGAGAATTTCTCCTTAAAACAATTAGCTTACTATTCAGCCTGTTTACCAAGTAGTTTCTAAAGAAAGCGTATTTAACACAAGAAACCCAAAATATCAGTATTGGCAGACTAAGAGCAATCTACTTCACAAAAAGAAAATAATTTAGATTATTCTATATAAAGCTGCATCGCCTGATTTTCAAGAAAGGCTATAACAAAAAGACAACAACAAAAAATCATTCAAAGTATCTGAATTACACTGACATTTCATATTTGCAGCAACTGTGGAAAGAAAATCTCAACTACAGCAGAGAAGTTTAGTTTGCTGCAGAAACAAAACTATGCGTTATTTGAAGCATCTCCTGTGTATTGCATAGATTCTTACGTATTACATACATTGTCCTTCCAGACATATTGTAGGCAAAGGTTCTTTAGCAGAAGACTGCAACAGAATTTTTCTTAGCAGCCTAACAGTGTCTTAATATATTCAGATAGAAGCAGAATATCTATTAGTTATACAAATACATCCTCATGTTCTTGGTTAGGCAGTAATACTCTTGAATAATCCAAGGCTGGATAATTAAATTCAAATACCTCAAAATGCATGCATCAACTCATGGAAATTCCCTGCAAATCAGATTCTGAAAATGGCAAGGAAAAATTTAGGTAGAATGGCATCATGAAGAGACTGCTTTCTTCTTGATCATTAATTCTACTGGCTTTGTTTTTACAAAGAGAAAGTGGGAAAATATGCTAATGCTTAAAGCACTTGCTTTGCAGGACGGGCCAGGTTTATTGACTAATAGTAACATAGGAAATTAAGATGGTTTTCTTGCTGTAAGAAACTAGACTATCCCACTTGTCCTGTAACCAGAACTTCATTTTCATTCCCCACTCCCAGTTCCCAGCCTGGAAGAAAGATCTAAAAAAGAAGCTCTAAGTCATGAGATGAGATGGATAGAGAACGTCCTAAATTCAGGCGAAAAAAAAAAATCATAAAGAATAACTTACTCTGACTAGCATTAAAAAAATTACAAAGTGAATGGCACATAATTATAAAAATACTTCCACACTTTTGTCTTTCACTTTTCTGCTCCTGCTTTGAGTAATCACTTACAGCAGATCTTGTCTTCATAGAATCACAGAATGGTTTGGTTTGGAAGGGACCTTAAAGATCATCCAGTCCAACCCCCTGCCATGGGCAGGGACACCTCTCACTAAACCAGGTTGCTCAAAGCCCTGTCCAACCTGGCCTTGAACACTTCCATGGAGGGGGCATCCACAACTTCCCTGGGGAACCTGTGCCAGTGTCTCACCACCCTCAGAGTAAAGAATTTCTTCCCAATATCCAGTCTAAATCTACCCTCTTCCAGTTTAAAACCATTCCCCCTCGTTCTATCACTACCTGCTCTTGTAAAAAGTCCCTCCCCAGTTTTCCTGTAGGACCCCTTCAGAACTGGAAGTCTGCAACAAGGTCCCCTCAGAGCCTTCTCTCCTCCAGGCTGAACAGCCCCAACTCTCTCAGCTGGTCCTCGTGGAGGAGGTGCTCCAGCCCCCTG
>NW_010205177.1:0-60865 GCF_000695765.1 Mesitornis unicolor | reverse complement strand
CCTGATCAGAGGGCTGGAGCACCGTCCCTATGAGGACCTAGTCTTCAACTACATCTATTTTATCAGCATTTTACAAGTGAAATTATTTTTTTAAATATTTCTATTCTTAGTTTTCACAAGTACATTTAAGTCTCTTCCACAGAGCCTTAACAGTCAACCCACACACGGTATTTGTTACAAGTGTCAGTATACACAGTATAGTATATAAAAAGCCAATCAACAACACTGAAGTTCTGAAAACTATGTGTCACTTTCTCTTGGAGAACATTAATGTTAACAGATTTCTGCCTGCAAATTTTTTGCCAAATATCAGCAAACTTAAAAAAAAAGAGACTTGCCAGTAAGCACTAAGAGAACTTACAGATAAAATTCAAATATGCCATAGTATACATTTGAATGTTATACTCTGATGAAGATGCATGTGATGTGAGCAATTATAATTTAGTTTTATATAGCAGATATGCAGGAATATGCATATTTTACAAGCATATTAAAGACCAAGCACCCCAGGCAAAAGGTACTGCTTTGTCTACATAAATTCAGGGTTGAATTCCACATTCCATTACAGATATAGCATCAAAAAACCACCTATAGAATGTCTGCGCTTAAATCAGTCTAAAAAAAATATTGTAAAATTAAATTACATTTACTTTCTACAATATGTAACTGATAAGAATTCCTGTCAGTTACTCTTAAACAGAAATAATGCTAAACTACATGTCTGGGTTCTTCTCAGTCAAATCTAAATAAATAAAATTATGTCTGCCTTCTCTCTCAAGAGCTGTATCCAATGAATTTTTTACAAATGAGAACAACAGCTACAACTAATGCCTTTCAAGCCTCAGCAAAACTGAATTATTAAATCTGTCTGCCTATATCCTATTACAGCCTACTTATGAATACTTGATTTTATTTTGTATAATTGACAACAGTTGTCAGGAAAGGAAGGTTTTAACGGCAATCAAATTAAGATCAACTGGTATAAGTGTCACAGTGAAGAGCCTGCATCAAGTGCTGATGAATTAATTGATGGGTCACTGGGAAACAGGGCACGTGGAACTGTGGTGTCATAACCAGCTACATATTGCCTGGTAATATTACCAGCCTTCCTGCTTTAAGTCAAAAGCATTGAGAGAGATGCATTACTAGAATATATCCAACTAAAGAAAAATGGACTTTGACTTCACACACCTAACAACAGATCACTTACGAACAACTCAATTTTTAAATCATTTATATTACTTAAGTGACTATACGCATGAAAATTTTAAACTGATGACAAGATGAATAGCAGCACCAAAATGACATGCTGGAGTACAGAGTTTCATTTACCACTATAACAAGAAGCTTTCAATTATGGTAGCTTCAAAGGGGGGGGAAATACCCAAGACACCTGAAACATCCTAAATATTTAAGCTACAAAGCTATCACACAGGATGCAATTAAAAAAAATGTAGTGGCATTTATAAAAGACTGATTAAATTAGTTCTAAAGCATTAATTTCTTTTAAGTCCTGAAAGAACTGCGTGTACTTGCGATATTTGATCTGAATTAAGAAACTGATGAAGCAATTGATTAATTGGAATTTAAGCCATCAGTCACTGGATCCATCAACAGATTCATTTACATTCTAAACAATCAGCTGATGGTCTTATAGGATACCATGTATTAATACACAGTCAATATGATACCCTCAAACTCATCACAGTTCCTTATTGACAAGCACACAGATGCTTTTAATCCAAGCTTGATCACACTGCATCTTTTTTGAATTGCTATATTGATTCAGTATGCTTTAGGAATTTTTATCTCTATTTTTATTAAATACATTATGGAATTCTCATATATATATAGAAAAGAGTGTTCCAAGTTAAAAAAAGCCAACAATCTACATTCATATTCACATCCTCAAATTTTAACTTAGTGATTTATATTATTTTGAGATATACAGGATACTCAAAAGCATTAATTTATCTTTTCCATTTAATAGCATTTGATGCATTACTTTGCTCCATTATTCTTCTGATGTATACTAAGCATTTGTTTTTGGAGACATTCTGTGATACAGAAAAAAGATAATGTGAATTATTTACGTCTTCCTTTCAATGACTAAACCAAAACCTCTGCCATACAGAATGCTTAGAACACTGAAAAAGTTTTTTTTCAGATAAAAAAAGGTGAAGGAGACCAGAATACCACTCTATAATGGTATGAAAAGTACTGTACTTGGCAGATGTCAGTTTTACCACCACATTTTATACAAGCACCAGAATATTTTTCACTGACACTACTCCTTGTTTGTGCATTTGCTTAGTCTGCTAGTCTACTTGCTTTTAACATTTAGAACTGGAACTACCTATGGTGATCTCTCCCATGAATGATTCAGACACACTGCCTGATTAAAATTCACGAACCTTGAGCATATTTTCAGCCTTGCTCATTCATTTCTAGACCGATTTTGCTCACATCTTCAACAAATTATTCATACTTACTACACGTTAGTATTAGAAGCATTCTTCACAACAAGCAGTAGATATTACATCTTCCTTTGACTGAATCAAGGATGCAAATATTTTCCAGAAATAATTGTAACAGTAGAAGAAAAACCCTACCTAATGTAACTGACAATAGCAAACTTAATTTCACTGCGATTACAGACTACTTTGGTACAAAATATGCTACGCGTGTGGATAGGTAAAAGGGAAGAAACTGAACATTTTCCAACGGACACTTTTGCATCAAGTTTCAGTCTTTTAACACAAAAGTGGCTTCACTGCAAACTATTTTAAGGCCCCACTAAAACACTATTCCATAAGTACCATCCATTTTGATACCTTATTATTTGAATAATTTTTCTGGTGTAAGTACTGAGTTCAGCTGGCATTTGCCATTTATCTGTCCTAAACATACAGTGCTCACTTGGCCCTCACAGGAAAACATTCTAGTTTGTAATTGGAAAGTTGGTTCTTATTTGCTACAAGGGCATGTAGCAATAGAATGAGGGGTAATGTTTATAAACTAGAAAAGGGTAGATTTAGGTTGGATATTAGGAAAAAGTTCTTCAACATGAGGGTGGTAGATCACTGAAACAGGTTGCCCAGAGAGGTGGTGGAGGCCCCATCCCTGGAGGCATTCAAGGTCAGGCTCCATGGGGCTCTGAGCAACCTGATCTGGTAACATTGTCCCTGCTCACTGCAGGGGGGTTGGACTAGGTGACCTTTAAAGGTCCCTTCCAAGTCAATACATTCTATGATTCTATTTAAAATGTTATTGTAATTGAGATAATGCAGTAGTTGTAGAATCATAGAATGTATTTAGTACTGTTATACAATGTATTGTTATATAGAACAATCATTAAATTCCACCTATCATATCAAAAATGGAATCAGGAATGCAGACTTTTTAACTAGATTTCCTTCTGTTTGGCTTAAATCAAAATAAATTCACTTAATTTTCTGATCTTAATGCGAAGTACACATTAGCATCGATGCCATAAGTCAAAGTTCAAACCATTCAAAATACTTTAAGAATACTGACTAAACAGGCTTCCTGATTTGAGAACTCTGACGGCACAGTGGCACTTCTGTTCTAATGCCTACCAGAATCCACTGAAAGCACATTTAGTCTTCGAAGATTTTAGCAGCAGTAATCAACTTAAAGGACATATTATTAATTAAATTAAGAGGAGCAGGAATCAAAGGCTTACTATCTCATAAAGCTTAAACACAGAAAAGTACAAGTCAAAGCAGTTGACAATGCCATCGAATTACAGTAGGCATGCAAAAAAGATGATAAATCACTGGTTCAAAATTTAGCATAGAAAAGCACATTTTCCTTTACCAAACGGAAGCCTGGGAAGAAACATCAGACCCAGCTGCAAAGATTTGCCACTGGACTTCATTAAAGCAAAAAGCAGAGGATTTCTATCTTTTCCAATTGACAGACAGAGGAAGACTGTGTAAAGCTACACAGACCCCTGCAATCAGAACTGTATCTGAAGAAGTCAAATATTTGAGCTAAATTTCATTTACACTTCCACACGTACCAACAGAAATGACAACGCAGCAATATGTTCCATAGCATTTGTATGAAGACCCCAGTGCCCTCCACAACTATGTACTCCTTACAAGGCAGGCTGCTCCACGGTAGATTTTCTACCACCAGAAAGAGAGCTGCTGCACTAAGGCAGTTCAAGACTACACAAGTTTCCATTCCAACTCTAGCTAGCCACATATCTCAAGCCTCATCTGAAAGTCAGAATCAGATTAACATGTGCAAGCCATCCTTTCCTTATGAACAATTATGATTTGAGAATAATTTCTAAATTTTTAGTGAGACAACTTTATAAGTACAGCAAGATCACTCTGCATTAGATCTAATAATCAGAGCTTTATAGGCTATCCAGAAATTCCTTTTTCATAATAAAGGTGATGGCTGAGATAATTCTTTAAAATGATCGGAAAACATCAAGTTAATGTTAACAGCTTTCCTCGTAAAGCCTTCAGATAAGAAAAGAAAAATAAAAACCAAACCAACCAACCAAACCAACCAACTTACAAATAAACCCCACCAAAAAACCCCACATCCCCAAATTAAATCTAACAAAAGAAAAATGTGACAGTATCTTTAAAAAAACATAACGCATGGCATCAAACTTATGAACAGATAATTTGCCTGAAACATACTAGAAACTGCTTCTACGAAAGGAATTCTTGAACGTAACTTCCGCAGGAGTGGTTTCTTTGTCTTTTACCTTCAACATCATCTCCACAGTCTCAGTTATAAATACACATATAGTTTTGTTTGCCTGACTTGCCCTGCCTCTGAGATCTGCTTTGATGATTCTCATCTTCAGCGCTTCTAAACTGTTGCCCAGAACTGGGAGAATTGTTTGAGATTTCAAGATATTCACACTGCTACTCTAGCCAAGCCATCAAATGCATTATCACTGAAGAGTGGGAACAGGCAAATTCATGCCTAAAACAATACACAGTCTCCTCACAGACCAAACTTTTTCAACTCTTATTAGTCTTTTGGGGGGTTTTAATAAAATAAATAATTAAATTGCATAATATTTCTTCATTACTGCCTCTTTTCCTGCAAATGTAACAAAACACATGGATTGTCCTAGTCACCATGTATGTACAGAACATAAAAAAGTAATTGGGGAATAAAATATATGATCATGTCTTCTAATTACATTTTACTATGTAATTTTACATCAATAATACAGAGAGACCAATACTATTAGGAGCATAATGTCTGCCAAGGCCTCCTCCTTCTACCACATAACACTCATACTATCGGACTGTATCTTAAACAAATAGCTGATCACACAGAATCAGTATTACTCAGTGGCTTAAAGTAGGTACCAAAACATTTCAAGCCCGAGTTAAATCAAATGTTAAAAACAGAATAGGAACTGAAGTATAGAAACAGATTAAAGTAGTTTGGACAGATTGTTGGCAGCTACTCATGCCCTGAAGATAAACTTTTATCTTGCCTTATGTGCAAAACTTAACTCTAGTCATTTATCATTCTCCATAGCAATAGATTTCCAAAGCATTTTAGTTCCCAGACAGGTAGGTTTTACAATGCTTGTTTTCTAAACATAATAGAAAATTCCAGAATGTCTGACAAATGCGACTCCTTCAGCCTTATTATTCTGCAGCAGTTGGTTTTATAAAGAGATAAAACGTGACATCAGATGCACAACTGAATTCCAAACTGACATTTTTCCCCGGTTTGATTTTCAAATACCTGAAGTTCCAGAACAGGCTAGGGCCCAGGCAATTAAGTTGTTTGTAGAACACCCATTCCTAACTGTCCAGAATAGAGATACTACTTGTATCACCTTTATGATATTTTTACTTGCAGTGACTTTGAGGTTCTGTACTAAGACATTAACACATGCATTTTCAGATCTACAAACCTAGAACTTTTAAACAAGTAAAACATACTTGCTGGCACAATGCTATCTTTCTGTGGAGAAACGCTTAAGAATTCATCATTTTCAAAATACCAGTTTTCGTTAATTAGCAGACCTTTTTGAGAAGGTAGACTGTGGAATAAAGCCTTTACTGTTTTGCTCAGAGCTCCTTCCAACAGCAAATCAAGCTGTATGAATGATGACTTTACTTGAATTGCGTAGTTCCTGCCAGTAAAATGGTTAAAAGTTTTAAAAACCATCATATCTGAGGCACTTACATTGTCACAGACATTAATTGCTACAAAGCCTTAAGAGAAAAATTGTTTTCCCATTTTATTCCCAAATTTTACTCATACCTTTGTATGAGCTTAAAATTAAGCTTCATTCATTTTTTTTTTGACACAGTACCCACCGTATCAAATTTGTATTCCTCTCAGAATTTCACATTTGAAAGTTCAGAGAAGATAAATATTCCAGATATACCAAATGTTACAAAGACGTGCACCAGATTTCCATGAAGAACCAGTTTCAGTTCATGTCAAAACACCTTTGTGTGTTAGCACAAGAATACCCAACCTGGTTAAGAAGCTGGTCACCGAACCAAGGCACAACCAAGGCAGAAGACAGGGATTTTAGCTTAGAGAAGGAAAGAGTTTCCTCTCCGAAATTTTTCTTCTGTCTTTTACAAACATAGTATCTTTGCTAATCCTCCCATAATGCTTGAAGTCATTATAACCTGCTTCAGCTGGCAGTTCCTGTGAACAATTATAAGGTTATACAATGTCTGGAGTCCCCCATCTAGCTTTTGATCTATGACTGAGATGGCGTACAGACAAATACAACAGAGAACACGCCAAGCAATTTAAAAAAGAACCTGCACACTACGTTAAAGGCCACTTAGGATCTAGCTTAATTTTAGTAAGCGAGTCTTCTGTTGGTGTAACACCAATCTGCCTACATTTGCATAACTGCTTTCCACTATGGTAGTCAGTTCTTTTTGGCAGGATGCCTGCTTATACACCGAATGAAAACAACCTTTAAGCCATCTTTTGTAGCCAGCTCACTGTGAACATTTCCTTTAATCTGGTGGAAGGCTGATAAATGGGACAAATCTTGCAAACTGCTTGTCATCTCTGCCATATGCAATGAGTAGAAACAAGATTCAGCCTTCACCTTCCCTCTCTCTCTTTTTAAATATATATAAATCCAAGGTATTATTAAAAACTTTTTGCTCTTAGATTTTTTCTTTTTCTTTTTTTTTTTTAATTTCAGAAGATCTTGTGGAAACCTCTGCTATATGGGGAGTCTGACAGCAGCAAAGAATTCACATCTGAAGAGTAATTTCCACCTGATCCATGCCCCCAGGAAGTAATCCTAACTCTAAACAAACCACCATCTAGCTGCCTCCATTCATAAAAGAAAGTAATACCAATGTCATGCACTGTCACACACAAATACACAAGACAGACTCACCTACATTAGTTTTTAGACTAGCTTTTCTAAAAGTCTGATTAAAAAAACCATGGGAATCTTAGAAATTAGATACATGCATGCAATTAGTATCAAGTCATATCAGATCATATGAAGATATCACACTAGCTAAAAGACAGTGTATCCAATAATTACAAAGACATCAAATAAGAATTTGATTTTATCAAAATAAGCTTGATCCCCTGAAATTCAGCTTCTGCTATGTAGAGTTAAAAGTATCCTAAAAATCTCAACATTCCTAGAGCTGCATTTGAGGGGTTGGTGGGAAGTAGAAGGGGAGGAAAACAAGCACATGCCACTGTCTCATTTCTTCCACACTTATGTGAAAAGAAGCCAGAATAGTTTTAAGCTGAATTTTGTAAACTACCCATTTATAACTCAAATAGCTTCTTTTTTTGACCGAAGATATAGGATACTGCAATGCTGGAGACTACATTAATACATCATTTAAATACTGAAGTTGGAAAATAGTACTTTGCCCCAAAACAAGCTTCCAGAGTAAGCTGGATTTTAAGATTAGTTCAAACTCTTTGCCTTAGTCTTTATAGATTTATAGTAACAAGTTATAGTTAAACTGTTTTATTGCACAGAAGATAAAATAAAATTACATATAGAACATAAAACCATGGAAAAACTAATGTGTTTTACAAAGTATTTAAATTGTCAACTATAAATTAAACAATAAATCAGTCAAAAACCACAACATCCAGGAAGAAACAATTACAGATGTAAGTGTTCACTCTTTAGTCAAAAAACAATTACTGCCATATGCTTGAAGTTCGAGGGGGTTTTTTGTGGTTTTTTTGTTTTTAAAGAACTGCAACACCAGTATAACTAATTAGCCTGTTGCATGCTTATAGAAAGTGTATTTTCAATGTCAAAAATCACATTCCATGTGTAGCAGAAGTATATATAAAATATTTATGTCAGAATTTTGG
This sequence comes from Mesitornis unicolor, assembly GCF_000695765.1. Classification (NCBI taxonomy): domain Eukaryota; kingdom Metazoa; phylum Chordata; class Aves; order Mesitornithiformes; family Mesitornithidae; genus Mesitornis; species Mesitornis unicolor. The sequence goes on along the minus strand of NW_010205177.1, from coordinate 52,507 downwards.
GAAGATTTCACTGAATTTGCTCTTTACTCACTTGACATTATAATGAACATTTACTTAATAGGAAAACATGCCACAGTGCAGATATGCACTTGTTTGTTGCAAGGAAAATTTAGAATCAACACACATTGACCTTCTACCACTTACACGTTGCATGCAAGTGGCCCAGTTTAAAGTAACATCTACAGATGCAGAAGTCTTCCTACTTTCTACTTTTCTAGGAGCTGTGATTTCAGCTGAAACAGCAGGAAAAGATGACATTGCAAGTAGCCCAAAAAGAAACATTACTCATCTTTTTATAATTATGCTGGATCCAAGAGATTTGAGTTGTCAGAAACAGAAAAGCCCATGTATTCCGAACCAAAGGGCGGTTAACCAAGACAGAGATTATATACAGACTATAAGTAAACTTTGTCAGCCTAGATCAGCTATAGATCATCTAGTGCACCTAACTGGCATTTGAAAGTCATTAGCAAGGCACATTAACTATACAGTAATTTCTTCTTTTAGCACACACCTAGCTCTAGTAGTGTTCTGTAGGCTGTCAGAAATGTTTGTATTTTCTTGAAAATCTTCTCTGCAAATTTAGCCTTTTATCTGAAATATATGCTAGCACTCCAGTGCCACAATGAAATACCAAGTGCCATTAATGTGGGGTTTACCAATATCACAGCTACTAGCTTTGTGAAATTTAGTGCTGTCAGACAAATAATCAGGCAGTTCTTCAGGATCTGAAGCAAAATTGTAATACAAAAGGACAGAAACTCATTTGAGTTATACGGGTGACATCCAACAGTCTCTCAAACTTTAATCAAAACAGCTATAATTTATACGGTTCCTATAAAGGAAATATTTGTTTCTCAAAGATTAAGAGCACTCCCCTATCACCATGTAAAGAGAAAGAGCTAATGAGAAGTACTTTTCTTTTTCTCACACAAGAAAATTGTTGGCTTTGTTGCGTTTTTTTTTGACTGACCAAAAAGGCAGCATTATTTCCAAGTAAAAAAAATTCAGTTACTTCAGGTTTTTAGATCATTGTAATCATTTTGTTTCTTGAAAAAATTAATCACATATTAGTTGGATCAGATTTCAGTTCTTTTCAATTTAATAACTGAAATACAATCAAGTGACATTTAAATGCAAGTCGCAAGATAATGATTAGTCATAAATAATTTCAAATACTGTTAAATCATAATAAACAAATACAATCTTAAATATAACTAGTAAGGTTGTCTTAATATTTGCTTTACCTAAACATTTTTTGTAACAATTCATTGAAATCGTCTATTTATAGGAACGTATCTGTAAATGTCTCGTGTTCACAGCAAGATTTCTCCTGTTTTACAGTCTAAGCATACTGTATTTGACACATGTGGACCCTCTCCCATTAATCCAATGAAGGTAGACCTCCTACCATCAGTTGATCTGACCACTTCAAATTGGCCACAATGCACAATCTAAAATTTTACCACAATCACAGTTTATCGTGTAATCAAAGTAACTTATCAAGACATACCAGTTTTTTCCGATGTTCTGAGAAACACCATGTCAGATGGGATTCGTTGATTCTGAGGAGAGTGGGGGGGGGGGAAAAAGGTATTTTTTATAAGTAGGAAAAAAAAAAAGTTAATTCCAATCAAATGTCCAGTAAGATCTGTCACCAAAAGGTCACACTTGGATTGAAACTCAATTAAAATAGGATTTCTCAAAGTACTTTACATTCAGCATTTGCAATTCAGAAATCAATATTTTCGAAAAATTATACAATAAGCAAACAACAGCTAATCCTTTCAGATGCTCTTTATAAGTGAATCATAAATACCTTAAGAACTAGAGCAGATTTATATTTTCTTGACTGAAAACAGTAGTTCAGGAATATAAATATCTAATTGAAATATTTTAAAAAACAATTTCACTGAGCAAGACTCTGGAACTCAGCAGATATAATTTTTAAAAGTGAAATTTAAAACATGTCTTGGCACTCAAGTTTCAAACATTACGTATACCAAGTATTCCCTGGCATATTCTCCTCTCTCTCAACACATACAAACATACACAGAGGAAACAGCAAGTGAGGGAACAGCATTTTCCTGTTTCATATACCTAAACACCTCTCCTTTACAATTGCAAAAGAGAATAGAATTTCTTCCTCGGTATCTGAGACAGAGTCATGTGCAGAGTCAGGTACATCTACATGCCTATTTTACCATTTCCAAGTACAGAACTATCTGGTATCAAATCACACTTTCAATTCTTTGACGACCACAGAAAGACCAACCTAAGCTTTCACATCTTAAACAAAATGAACGATACTCTTCTCCCAAACAAATACTATCTACTACATGACCACCCAGCTCCTTAGCTCTCCCACCACTTGGTCACAAGGCATCTACTAACAGCAGTTACACATTGCCAACACAGGGTTTAAGAATGAAAAACTAGAGAAAGTTAAAATAACCGACAAGTCAAAACCTGAGAGAGATACAGGACTAGAAAGGAAAAAAGCAACAGGCTAAACTAACAGGGACCACGGTGAACAGCGGACAAAGCAATAAGCACAGATACTATATTCAATTGCAGTTTCTTCCATCACAACGTATGTCCAGTATGCCACATGTCATGCTGTTTGATAATGAAGCTAAACACAAAGATTCATTTATGTTTAATTTATAGACTACCTTTAGTCAATTACTAATTCTCAGTGGATTATTAGCAATGACTTTACTACTAATCTCATGCTAAAAAAACCCCTTAATATTAATTTCAGATTATTCATTAAGAGGATATAACATACAAATATTTTTCACATAGAAAGTACCTCCATTACAGAATAGATTTCAGCTTTTCCTCTTACACTTGGTTGATATTGCCTTGAAAGCCACTGAATAGCTAAGGCTTACCTTCTATTTTTTAAGAACTGAACTGACTGTTTGAGTGGAAAAGAAAATAAATGTTGCTGACGAAGCCCATCACATGGTGAACTTCATGGATTTCAGCTTTAAAAACCTGACTGAATTTACTCAACATAAACTGTTAAGAAGTATGTTCAGTATATGACCATTTCAAAACTACACACCTATTCCGCATTTCACACTTTAATTACAATCAAACCACAAAATTAATACAGCAACAATAACTAAATTGTGGCTTTATTTTGTGCATAAAGTACCTACTATAGAAGACTGGTTTACCGTTTCATGCAGAAGAAACAGCAGTGAAGATGGGGACAAGCTGATGTGAAAACTTCAAGACATTAAGCAATGGAACATCTCATGTACTGAATGCATGAAGCTCAAGTGCGTTCAGCATATAGCAGCTATGAATGCAATTATCCCAACAGGAATCTAGGCAATAGCCCAGACCGCAGCAAACACAGTCAAAAACCTCCTAGAAGAATCAACGCAAGCACAGAAGGGCATTTTTGTTCATTTGAGTCAGGCCAGTTCTCCGTCTCAACGCACAAGGACACAACACTGCTCTAAACAGAAAGGAAGCCAGCATTCTCAAATTGCTTTGATTTGAAACCAGACATGCAGTTTCTCATTTTTAAACCTCTACCTTTTACTTTTTCAAAGGTAGCACTTATCTTTCACCACTGCATGTCAAAAGTAGTATCTTAGAAGTATGCACACTCTCCGTCTCCTCCAGTAAAACAGCTCAAAATACATCTGTCAAGATCATTAAATGCTGCTTTGTGTGGGACCTTCAAAATGCTATACCTGACTATCCATAAAATCAGTTCAGAGAATGAAAAAAATTACACTGCATCACTTATAATAGAGAGTAAATGTGTATTTATAAGACAACACCACTGAAGCAGCTAATGCTTCTTCCTTGTATATAAATGCTGTACTCTTAATATTTGCCTTAGTTCTTGAGAAGCCACACTCATATAGTAATAATATTTATGACCACATAACATCCTGAATACTGTAGGCAAAGTCTGTTATCCCAAAGAAAACTTCCCAAGATCAGCGTGCAGCCACAGCAGTGCCATTTGGAATAGTGTGACCTGATAGATCTGTCAGCCAACTGTCAGATTCTCTGTGTTATGGGCTCAGCTTTCAAAATAAGATGATGTAACCTCTCTAAATCTCTGGGAGGCAGGTACCTCTTGTCCGCTCCCTATAACAGACTCTCAAGGACACCAATTCAGAAGAGGGACTGGAAGCAACTGCAACTGTTTTTTTCTGCTGTTGGGAAGCTCAGTATAGAGGACCGTGAAGGGCTACAGAGATGGTACTATCTCAAGCAAACAAGATGCCTGAAAAACGAGCAAGTTTGGAAACACTGCAAAATAGATGCATATTCTGGTTTACCTAAAGCTACTATGTGGTTAGAAAAAAAACCTGACTTATACCTTAAAATTATGCATTTTCATGCATGGATACTTCCCGATTTGCAGCAATTCCCATTTATTTGTAAAAGCACAAAGAGTTAAAAATTCTGTGCTTATTTGTCTGTCAACAGTATGCGCTTTAGACAATGCTCACCTGCAACTGCAGCTAGCACAGCTTTTTTTTAATCTTGCCTTATAACAGAAAATAATTAAAAATGTAGTAAAATTTATTATTCAGATTCATTTATTATCCAGCTTCAACAATGAATACGTCATATTCAAGTTTGGGAAAAAATGCAGTAAAAAATAACCTTTATATTATTATGCATTTATTAGAACGAAAAAAGAGGAAGGGGAAAATGCAACTTCGAAATTAAATAAATCTTTCCTTAAATGACAATAACAATTAAACAGATATCCAGTCTTCATATAGATTAGCTATACATTTTTGCAGCTTCCCTGCCAGCTCTGACATAAAACCATTACACAAGTTTCGGGTTACTGGCTTCATGCCTACCAATTTCCAGTTACTTGTAAACAAGCTAACACACTTGACAAACACCCAAAAATTTTGCAAAAATAGCAGTCTAATGACCTAATAGTGAATTAAAGTTCTAATAATCTGAATGAGGTATATGGCATTTAAATCATTACAAACTTCTATGCAGAACACGTTTCACATTCAATAAGTGAAACATTTACCTGGTACTTGCTATCCAAGATTCAGATTGTCAGATTACGCCTGACAATATTGGGCAGAATCACAGAATATCTCAAGCTGGAAGGGACCCATAAAGACCAGAGTCCACATCCCTGCTCCTCATAGGGCTACCTAAAAATAAACTGTTTGACTAAGAGCATCATCCAAACACTCCTTGAACTCTGACAGGCCTGGTGCCATGGCCAATTCCCTTGGGAGCCTGCTTCAGGGACCGATCACCCTCTCAGCGAAGAGCCTTTTCCTAATGTCCAATCTCAGCTTCCCCTGATGCAGCTTCATTCCGTTTCCTTGTGCCCTATCCCTGGTCACCAGAGAGAGGAGATGAGCGCCTCCCCCTCCGCTGCCTCCCTTGAGGAAGTTGCAGACCGCTATCACACCAGTCATGTGATCATTTTCACAGTTTAATAGAAAAAATGCATCTTGATTTTACGTCTTCTTAATGTGTTCTCTCTGCCTGTTTTTCTTTCCTGTAAAATAATGTAAGCTTTTCTGCATTAACATATACTTTCATGCGGGGAAGGCCAGAGACTCTCCTGTCTTTACTTTCTCTCTTGGAAAAAAAAATAACAAAAGCAGACCAATCAAAAAACTTGTAACAGTATTTAAGGTTGAAATCTAGTTTTCCATCAGATTTTCTGTATTTTGGAAGCAGAATGAAAGGTACCACAGTAGTACTAGGTACCAAGAAACAATGTCACTATTACTGCTGACACTGGAGAGCAAAGATCCCCCTGCAAAGACGTACCTAGTCACTATAAAAGACTGACTACACGGAAACAGATGGCAAGTATGCTACAAAAATCTTTAACACCTCATTACAGAGAAAATTAAGTTGTGTTGTACATTGTCACAGACAAACAGCAGCAATATGTCAATCACGTTAGTCCTCTCATGTCATATTTATCAAAGTAGAACAAGTTAAAATGACAACACATACAACTTCAAGCATTCAGAAACCCATGAAGAAACTATGTAATCCCAATTACCGTGGAGATGAAGCTAGAAATGCTTATTGATATACACTGAAATTTGAATATATAAGTCATGAAAATGCCTTGAATACATTGTTTTGCTTAACTCTGGGCAGAATTAGTTCCAGGGAAGAAGGGCTCCTACTGCTCTCAGTGTTTGTCTGTGCTGCAGGCTTACAGATGCGTATCTGGAGATCTACAGCAAGACAATGGTCAACATGAGGCAAGTACTTCTGGGTTCTCGTGGCTAACTCCATGCCACCCAGGAATACTAGCCAGATTGGAAAGCAAGAAAATGTATAAACATACCTATACTTTCCTGCAACACAGACTACAATATTCACTTGAAAAATACAATTTCTAATAGCTTTCAAATTACTTTTTCATCTTTCTGATGTTATTATAATGAAATTGTCATTTACATAAAGCTTCTCCAGCTCCCTAGGCAGTCTTTCCAATTCTCCTACAAATGTACACAGCTACAGACCCTCAGAATTTTGCATTTACTGCCCTTTCTTCTCCATTCATGTAATGAGTCATCTGCTTTTCTCACTGACTAGAATATTCCTGCTTGCTCCCGAGTTATAAAACGAAGAGGTACTTCCCAGTTGTCTTCTTGCATCTGCATGCTGTGCAATGCTGTATGCTAGCATTAACTGCAATCCTTACAAATATTGGATTAATTTCACTTTACACCCAAGATTAAGAAAAAACAATTGTTTCTCTTTACAGCTTCAAGAAAAGCCCTGAGTTTTAAGATAAAGTATTACTGCTCTACATGTTTTAACACACTCTTAAGCATTGTTATTATTAACTAAATGTGTTATTACCATTAACTAAATATGTTAAAGTTTTATGCCTTCTTTACATCTCCAAAATGTATTCCAAACTGTCAATAAGTTACAGTTTAAATAGCAAGCACTGAACTCATCAATTGTCTTATTTAAGAACACTATACACACCTGTACTCACACTGGAAACTAAAAATTTATCTTAACAGAAGTCAAGAACATCTTCTAGGAAGTTGCATGTCTGTTCAAGGCAGGAGACCATTTTCCAGCTAACATATACCAATGTCTTCTAGCTTTTAAAAACAGGCAATATTTTCTTCTGTTCAGGCCTCTTCCTGCCCTGGTATTCACACATTACAAAATTTTCAGTTGAAACAACAGATATATTACTTGGAACAAAACTCTTTTAAGCACATCGCAGTCACTTAGAGCTGCTTTGAAATTAATCAGGCCTATTAAAAAATATAATCAGAGTATATTCAAGGCTTAAATATAGAAAAGCCTTTCACTTATGTTGTTTGTTAGTATTTGTGATGCAGTCACTAGTTAACATATGGATCTGTAGCTCAAATGAGTCATTAATTTCACTGCAGAAATGCTGTTGATGCATCTTCCAGTCAAATACAATGTTAACTTGTTTCTTTGCCATTACAGTGAGCAATTGAACATTTCACTCCTGACTAGTTCTTTGGCTTAAAAGTCATACTCTGAAATTGAAAACTGCTTGCTCCAACAAAATACACTTCTCAATAAAACGAAAAAACATTACATTTCATTAGTCTGAAGGCACCTCCAGCTAGGCCTAAAAGGAAAAAAAAAAGGTCTGCTAGGGCAGGAGGGAGCTTGAAGCTGAAATGCAACATTCAGACAATTATATACATCTCACTGAGATACCCGAGTAAAATCTTCATCAAAAAGAACTCTACTCATTATTTCCCTAAATTCTTAAGCATTACTTTTTTTTTTAATTAGAAACTTCACATATTCACAACATATGAGCTGTAAAAGCTGCTGCAAATAATGCTAAAGTAGATGCTAATGACCTACCTCATACAAGACACATTGATTCCCAAATTCCAGCTTTCCTAATTTTAGCATAATTCAGACTGATGGATCTCAGCAAATTTCAGGAAAGAAAGATTATCTATGTAACCACTAGAGTCTTCCTTATACTCTGTAATAATTAATTCCAGGTTTAGAGACTAAGAAGGCCATAAAAATTTCCTAATAAAAATCAAAGCAAGTGTCAATCTCAGTCTGCTAGAAGACCTGGCATAGGCACAAGTGAGCAGCTGCAAGCTGACTCCACCTGCACTCCGAGATAGCAAGGTGTAAGGCAAAACAGATGTAGAGGCCAGACATACTAGTGCTAATCTTGTCTAGGCTAGTATATGCTGCTCAGATAAAGCCCCAAAAGATATTGGCAGACAAAAAAAAGAAAGAAAAAAAAGGCAAGAAATAGAATAAGCTACATGAAAACAGGTATTTTAATATGAGAACAACAAACCAAATGAGACTTGGGCATATGTTCTTTATTTGGACTATAGAAGAAACAGAAAGGAAGGAAACCTAAGTTTTCTAAAACAAACAGAAGAGGGGATTCATCTATAGCTGAAAAAAGAAAATAACCTCTAACCACTAACAATTTATGAGTTCTCCGAATTCTCCAAGTGAGGAGAGAGGTGTTAACAAATGAGAAAGCATAAAATGTACCAGGATGGCATATTTACTGAAAGATTTTCTTTTATTAGAATTAATTTGCTCCACTAAATGGAGTAAAACCAGCAAAAAGTTTAGAAATGTCTAGTCACTGACTAGGTTCCACTAAGGATTCTTCCTGCCAAGCTTCCCCACAACACTTCAAAACAAGCTGTAGATACAAGGCTTCAACTTGAGGTGCCTCCTTCCAGCATCTCCAGGGATTAGCTCTCTGATACAAAGCATGATGGGAGTCACCTGCTTGCACCCAGAAACTGAGCCAGAATGAACTTAAGTAAAAATAGATTCTTCTGACAAGAAAATTAAGTTCACTTTCAAAGTCACAATAATTCCTTAGTACCCTAGAAAGCCAACAGAAGTAAGCAATGCTGTCTTCTTTTACATTTACATTATTCAATCATACATATATTATAATATATGCATAATAACTAAATATAAATATATTTATATATAAATGAAACTTATCCTTGAAGACTTCAGACACAGAGAAACACTGATCTGAGCTTCAGAAGGAAGGTATCAGTAATCAGACAGCTTAGAACATTCACCACAGCACAAGTCAGAGAACTTAATTCAGTAACTGTATTCCCTTCAGTAGATAAGCATATATCAATTTATAAAATACAAATGCTTGCATACAATTAAGCTTATAATTAATCCAAAAATAGACTTAAGATTCTCAAATAAGACAAACTAAAATACTAGCTAGTTAGTACTTTTCAGATTAGTACCTCAATATAGTTTTCTTCAGAAGGTAATTAGCATGATAATAATATTTAGTCTCTAAAATATATTTTAAAAGTATCAACCTTTTCCACTATGATGAGGTCTCCAACTTGTATGTCTGAACTCTTAACTTGCACTTTACCTTAAAAAAAAGAAGAAATGTAATCAACTTAGGCAGACATTTAGAGTCACAAGAATATAAATCCCAGTATAAATCTTTATACTTAAAGAGGTTATTGTTTGGTGAAAATGTTACAATTTGTACAACTCTGATGAACACATTAATAAATAGATTCCATCTGTTTGAATAAATAATTCATTGGTTTAAAAAGTCTATACTTTTGTAACCAGTTACCTATTGTAGAAGTATTAGAGGAAAAAAATATGTATGAAGATGCTCAAGTTTGATCTGTAGTATCAATAATGGAGTTATTGGAAAATTGGAAAAAGGAGTCTTTCCCATGTCCAGCTAGACAGCATTTCTGTTTCTGACAAGTCCAGAGTTGTTAGGCTTTACAGTCATGGAGCATTCTCACACATAAGTTGTCAGTCACAGCCCAGTTACCAACAGACAGCTTTGCTTGGCCACTAAAGTTACTGATGTAATTGGCACTTGGTGGCAATTATAGTGGAAAAGAGGCAAGTCTCTCTCAAGTCAGAAAAAATGCCTGAAGATTCAATTTAGAAAAGTAAAATATCAAAAACTGAAACAGAGGTTTCTCCTTCTCTAGAGCTGCCCATGAAGTAACGGCTGCGAACAACTCATTCAAAATGTACACACCACACGTACCAATTTACTTTCTGTAGAGTATGAATATTTGTAAGACTTAAGTTTTAACATTCTTATTCGATGGACTGGAAAACTGAGATAGAGAGGTTAAGCTACTGCCCAAAATAAGTTACCATTGATCCCATTAGAACTGAGGGGTTCTAGTCACAGGTCCTTTCTGCAATTCCAGAAAAAGTTGCTTCCCTCAGTTTAAAAAACTAAAACAAAACAAAGAACAACAACCTTGTAGACAAGCATGTCATGACATAAGGATATCCTCTTCCAAGATATAACAGGCGATACATTCAGAACCTGTTAACTCAGGCTAAAAACACACACACAGCCTGACCAGCTGAAACACACATCCAGATTAAATACCTTTTCACATCAAAAGCAGTATCACAATTCCAAGCAGCAGGACTCTCATCAGCAGGTATCAGATGAGAATTGTATCAGCAATCAGTCTGGAGTTTAATCAAAAGTGTTATGAATAGCAGATCTGTCAATGCACATTCTATCATCTCTCGAAGTTATACCAAGTGTAAAACAAAAAAACTAACCTAGGTTCCAAATCCGTTGAGACCTTCCCATTATAACTCTCAATGAAGAGAGATAAGGTAGTTAACCTCAAAAAATTCTTGTATGTGCATTTAGTCAAAGACAGAAAGATTCATGTAATAATTTATTATTTTCAGTATTTGCTCTTTAAATTTGCATTAATGCAAAAGTAACAGTTGTTTTATGTTTAATTCATTCTAGTTAGTAATAGATATATTTGGATAGCTAATTTTTAAATACATTTTCCATAACGTTAGCACTTCTAAAATGTGCAATGTCAGAGGGAAATCAGAACTTCTGTTTGGCCTGTCTGCAAAGTTAGTTCTGAAAGCCAGTCTGTTATTGATAACGATTTTTTACACCAATTCAATTTCTCAGTTGCCAGAAACACCTTCCCCTCCTGCCCCCAAATAGAAAACAAATTACATCTTCAATCTGACCCCTAACTCTGTCAAAGCACATTTGTGAGGGCAAAGAGAGCAGCAGAAGACCAAGGTATAAAAAGCAAGGTATAAAAAGCAAGCCATAAAAGTAGCAAGAAACATCACCGATTCTCTACAGAAGTTTCAAGATACATGGAAATTTAATTACTGTCAATCTCTCCACATTTTTTAAAATCTGAAGCAATACTAAAAGAACAGTCTGATACCAAATAAACATATTTAGTCTGATTAACTGTACGAGCCAGTGAATTCTCTCTATATAACTACCCTAGTCTTGCCTAGAAGCGAATACTATATACCAGAAAATCATAATAACATTTGCTTTGCGTTCCAAGTCTGTTAGCTTTAACAAATATACAGCATTTCTTATTCTGTATTCAATTCCTCCCTTAACATTTTTCATCAGTTTATCTGTGTGATAATCAAGTTGATCAGCTCATTATAGTAAAAACAGCCAGAAAATCCTAGTACCACCTGCGTTAATTCTCAGATCTACACCATTTACACAGTTATATATGATGAAAACCCCTTGGAGAGACTAATCAAATGCAACTACAAGCATTTTACGAACCTAAGCAATTGAATCCAGTCATATTCTAACAACACCTACAGTAAACACCAAAAGACACTAAGTCTTGAAGGACAAGAGAAGACAGAAAATGATGCAACATATGTAGGGCAGACAAAAAGCAAAGACTCCTGGTGCCACACAGACCAACAGGAACCCACACTGCAGCTTTCCTCAGTCTAACAATCCTGGGAATTTCACACTATGAACTGAAAAGTTCCCTTATCAGACTGTTTTCTAGGTGGCTTAGTCTAACACTACAGAACACCATCTTTATTACACGCTAAGATGTCTTATTAGAGCATCCTGTGTATGGTCACACAAAAGGAAGTGGCCCACGACATACAAGACAATTCTACAATGAATCTGAATAGCAGGACACATGCCACTAAAAACTATATGATAAAGTGTGGCAGTAATTCAAATAGCAGCTTAAAATTCTGAAAGTCAACAAATAACACTTTCCTTTAGACTAGGAGAAGCAAGAATCATTGATACCACTTCAGAGAACATTAAAATAACGCAATACTACATCTTAGTGAAGATGCATTTAGAGGAAAAAAAGACACTGAATGTTATTCACTGCATAAATTATTTTTGCAAACTATTTTTTCTCCGGAAACATCGCCGTAGCAAAACACTCTTCACCATCTGTGTAATTACCAATAAAAAGTCCAAAGCTGTCAGAAGTGGTTGCGCATCCAGACTTTATAGTCCACCAAGGCGCAAGGCTTTCGCCTAAAGCAACATACAGAATTATGTAGAACTGGAACACTGAAATGTGTCTGCAGTAATTCATTATACTCCCAAGATAAAGCCTTTTGAAATGAATCATAATGATTTGAAAAACTAATAAATATCTCATATGTGCTAACAAGTATTTCACATAAAAGTTCAAGAAATAAAGAAAACAAAATGTGAGTATATACCATAACAGAAAGGACTTTGTTTTCTTTTATTAAAAAGTATCTCTACTACATGAGTGCAAACCACTCCCAAAAGAACAGTAACTTCTGAGTGGCATTTTCAACTTCTTTTTAATTTGCTATTCTGTCTTGCACATGGCACCTTGAGTACCGTCTGAAGCCCTGCTCCTAGAGTTGGGAAGAGAGCTTTCTTTAACCCATAAATATAAAACTCAAGTGCAAGGAGTCAAGTATAGACCACATGAAAGTTTTACCTAGCATCTATTAGCTTGAGGTGTCAGCATAATTAAGAGTATATGTAATCATGGGGTGGCGGGGAGCAGGGCAAAGCTTAACGCTACAGTGAGTCCAAGATGAGGATGGTGATCTTTCAGTGCAAGTGCTGTCCTTAGGTCCCTCTTTCAAAGTGTAGTGGGGTAGAAAGCCTTCATTTCTCTTCGCCAATCTCCAGGATGCTGCAAAAGTGTGGAAGAAAAGAGTCCCCTTGACATTCCCCTCTACCAGCCTCTTTTTGAAATTCTTTCTTACATTAAAATTTCAAGTTCTGTTTCTGCTGTTGCTTACTGCTTCCTTAATCAGATTAAATTGATACGATTCCTTACAAACTTATCTGTTCCAAATGGTCTAAATACCAGGAATGAAGTAATCAGTAGGTCTGATGGGAAGCAATAATGACCTAACATTGTACCTCTAGATTCAGAAATAATGTTTTTTTTCCCTAAATGCAGTGGCTTTTTGAAAAGCAGGACAACCTGTTCGTGAAAAGTTGAAATTCTAAGGTTATAAGAGGTTTCAATACACATTTCAAATAACTGTGGGAGAATAATATTACAGTAATCAAGACATTCTGATGAACATCTGCTTTAAAAGTTGCAGATAACAGGTGTAAATGATTGAAAACTGACTGCCTCTTGACAGAGACCATTTTGCAATTTTTAAAAAAAGCTGAGATATAAACTCAGCAAGTTGGCATTTTAGGGACAGTGCAGCTCCTACGGCATAAACAGAAGTTCAAAAGTAAAAAAACCACCACATATATATTCAAAGTACTATATCTCTCTAAAACAGACTTTTCAATTCTGATTTTTAAAGGAAAAATACTAGCTTTCACACTTCGTTCTCTTCTCACATATAGCAGTTACTGATATTTTCTCAGCATATATTTTCAACTTCACTGCATTCTTAAATACCCTTTAAGGATACAGCAAAGACATAAGCCTTCCACATTTGAAGCCTGGATGGAATTATTTCATTTATCTCATCTCTCCCAACATTCATTTTTAATTTTGCTTTGCAGGTTGCAAAGCGAGGAAAAGTTCTCCAACACTTGCGAAAATCATGTTAAACATCTTGAGATGAAGTGTCAGACGCATGTCTCTTCTGCATCTTGCAGTTGTGACTATTACAGTTCGTTATTTTCTTAATGATCTTTTTTCTTCAAGATTTCAGTAACACCATGTGGGCAAACCTAACTAGGAAAGATTCAGAGCAGGACTGCCAACTTCAAGAATGGGAAGGAAAAGAGTTAAAAATTTTTTACAGTTTAATTATCCACTTGGCTTTTGGCAGGTTAATGAACAAGGTAAGAGCTGGTTTATGAACCTGGGGTGATTCTTCTGCAGAGTATCAGTGGTTTTTTTTTTCACAGGCACTTAACTGGTCATACCTAAGTGCACAAAAGAAGCAGCTGTGCCAGAAGTTTAATGGTCACTTCGGAAAGCCACAAACCTGCATGCACAGGTCTAAAATTTTTTCCATTACAGTTTGTGCTCTACAAAAAGATGGGCAGGTAAGTAGCTCTGGAGCAGAAAAAGGCAATTAAATTGACCAGATCTTCAATAGCAAGGTAATTTCAATTCTTCAGGCACTCTTCTTCCTCCCTCCAACATTGACTTGCATACTGACTGAAAATTGTCTGCTAAGGATTAGGAGACTGATATGCAAAAAAGGAAAGCTGATTTTGCAACAGGCATCTCAGTAGAAAGATTAAGATGGCAGAATGCATCATACACTGAACAACTTAAGAGATTCAATACTATAATCTAGGAAAGTATATGGGGAAAAGATTCACATGAAAGACGTGGAGACAGGTGCACAAGTTAATTAACTTTCTCACAAGAAAAAAATAATCAATACTTTCCCTGATTTGCATGTTTCCTCACTTGCCACAAAGGGTCGAAAAAGCAGAAACCATTCAAACTTCATATGTAGCAGGTTCACCTTCTTGATAAGTGCGAAGTTACACATAGCAAATTCACCAAGGGACAACTGAAGACTGAGCTTTGCCATGGGATCAGAATTAGTCTATGGACATTAAGCTGGACATTGCTGTCTAAGCACAATTAAGTAACACTCAAAACAGATGCCCTGTTCTCCCTTTATTTCCTGCTCACAATAGCTTATTATTACAAAAACCCTTAAGACTTACTGAACAGAGCAAATACTTCCTCAAGGTCTTGAATTACTAAAAAGAAATTCTAAGTCTTCAAGAGTTAGTAATGTGAATCCAACACCTTCAAAAAGCTGGTACTTCTCACACTAGCAACGGGCCAGTCATAAGACAACATCCACGTTTTACATGTTTAGGGGTTCCTGGGGCTAAGAATGACTTCAGAGAAAGCGGACACTGCTAGGTAATCAAAGACTTCTTGATTTAAATACATTGCGATGGTGTATAAAAAGATTTTAAGTGACAAATCAGCCTACTCACACTATCTTTACACAAGTAACTAATAACAACTGAAATCACAGTAGCTTCCCTTGCTAGAAATATGGTTTTTTCCCCTATAGTAAACAAACAATTTTGCAAAACAAATAAGTTGAAGTTATTACGGTAGATAAAAGAAAAGATAATTTAAATAGTACAGTTTTCCCACCATCCAATTTGAGCAAAGGCAACCTGCTTAACCTCTCTATGTCAGTTTCTCCATCTTTTAGATGGAAAAAAATCCCTATTTCAAAGAAAAGGCTGTAAAAACTACACAAGTCATAAAATCACTAGGAAAAACAAATATGCTAGAGCAGTATAAAGTGCAGTTCCACTCTGAAAAGTGACTCTTAAGAGTGGTATCGATTTTCAGGCTTTTAATTAAATCAGTATCAAGTTTGTTCATTCACAAGTAACAAAGCCTTCTTTCTCTAAACCATCACCCTATAGGCTACTACAGTAAGCCTAACTGAATTTTTCAACTAGAAGAATACTGCCAATATTAAAAATTACGTAGATTATACTGAAAGTTATTTATAAAAATAGTTTGCAGAAGTACAGTACTTGACTTTCTTAATTTGCACAGATAAATACTTAGATCTTTCTCAAAACCTGTAAAAATCTTGGCCTAATTTTATCATAGCTGGAAGTCCCACTTTTTGGCCTCAAAAGAATACCTTTCAGTCTCAGAATGCCTTATGATGAAAAAACCCTATATTATGAAAAAGGTGCGATTCATCATCTATTCCTTGTTTTATATATGTGTTTGTGACAATTTTTAGTACAGCTTAATTTTGAGTGGGGACTTAAATAATGTTTTCATTCTTAAAATTGGCCACAACTCAAAATACTGTTAGCTCATCCATCACATCATTGTCAACATGGGATTTCGAGTTCCTTATAAGCAAAGATCTTAAATCTTTACTTCTCTCAACTATCAGTCTTCAAAAAAAACCAAAACGCAGAATAAAAACCAAATACGAATTAATGATGGCACTGACAACAAAACCTGAAAGTTTGATAGATCTACACGTTTGTAGGTAGAAGCTGATATCCTTTTTTAAAAAAAGGACATTTTTAAAACTTCTTTTGAACAAGTCACTGCTCTCTACATGTCAGGTCCTGATATAACTGCTGGGCTTTATATATACACTGCTGTACACTATTGTAAAATCTCTAGTCCATATCTAGAGAACAGCCATGCCAAAGTGATCAAATTCCTTATTTCTAGTAGAGCCTACAAAATGAAGTTTCTCAAATATGCATAACCTAACTAAATATTTCATGAACTGGGAAAGAGAAAATCAGGATTGCAAACCTTCTACTTAAGTGCTGATTAAAAGCCTACCAATTTACCAGAAACTCCAATATCTGGAGTACTGGGGAAAAAAATTCCTCCCTAGCCTTCTAAACAAGTTTAAGTGAAATAAGAATCACAAAAGACACCAAATTTAGCTCTTAAGCCAGCAAATGACAGTCTTGACATTTGTGTCACATTAGTAACTAAACTATATGTTTGCTTCCAGAACTAAGAATTTCAGATTACTAACGCTATTGCTGAATAGGGTAGGACTGTACTATCTATTTCAAAGGTGAGTGGTCAGTGTCCTACTCTAACAAATCTAAAAAAATGAATAAACCAACTAGCAGGTTAAATTAAAACTTTGAAAGAAAAGCCATTAAGAGTCCGTTTCTTTACAGATTGTACTGAAGACTGTAAAGATCTGGAGGCCAGCAACACAACCACTTGTGTTAAATAAATGACAGCTATCCCATTTGCAAATTTCCACAGTTGTATGTCTAAATGTTGATAAAGCCGTTTCAGGCTGGCAAGGAAAGGAAGAACAACAGGCTAATATTCTCTACGGTTTTTCCCTTCTGTATGCAAACTCCAGAAAACAACACAAGTCTCTATACTGTGAGGAAGCAGCATAAATTCCTCACAGTTGCTAGGTTATGTCACCACTAATGAGAACGGTTGCCTGTTTACTTACCTGCCAATTATTTTAAAAAATGAGATAAGATTTCAGACAGAATATACTTGTGTTACATTATAAGCTTTTAATCCATTTTTTCTGGAGGGAATATTAGCCAGAGCTACTCCAAGAGTTCAGTTTCTAATTAAGATGCCTAGATCTGGTGAGGTTACTCTTCCCACTGACTCTCAGAAGACATCCACCAAGATATACCAAAGCGTGCAATGAAATGTATGTTAGGAATTAGTGAGCTGAATTTACGCCATATACTCTAACTGCTTGAGATGTGACCTCACATTTCTTAACATCTTCCCACTTCAGAGAGCTATTAAGGATTTTCCTTGGCATAAATGCATTAACAGACTTCACAGGATACTGTAGCAAAATAACTTTTGAAGGTAATAGCAAGGTCATGTTGTCTTGTAAGGTTATTCATTACAGTTTGACTTAATAGGTTATTCATTATTTTTTGGCACTTTTCTATGAGGCACTCTGTTTGGAGTCTAAACACTAAAATGTACTAAGCAACATAGAACTGGAATGCCCAGTTTCTCTCTCTTATGCCCATGTTTAAAATTTACAGTATCCTACGAAATTTGTCACTTCACAGCTGAAGTGCTTCATTTCCTTAAATGTCTTTGTGAAAAACCATCAAAGGTTTTGAGTCCAAAGAAACCATAACTGTGATTTCTCCTTTTATTAATTTCTGGAAAGAAAACTGGCTGTTCCTACTGCACGATCATATTGATTTAAAATTATATGCAAAAATTAAAATAAGTATTTTTTATACTGAAGCTAACTCACAACACATCTTTCTTTTCTTAAGCACAAATATATCCACCAAGTTTGAAAACCTCTAGTGAATTCTAATTCAATTGCATTTCTTAGTTGCTGAACCCTTATTTCCCATATACACTTGATACATAGCTGACAGTGTTGCTGAGTTACTGTTCTGTATCAATTTCAGAGAAGAACTGCACTTTGAAGTAATAGCACCTGAACAGCAGAATGCTTCAAAAATATATACAATTTTATACATACACTTTTCTTTTACAATCAACAAAAGATTTGCATCACTACTTAAGCAGGTAAAGTTTAACAGCATTATTTATCTGAGGAAAATCAAGTACTTCATTTAGCACAGTATCAGTTTCATTCTGAATAGTGCAGCCTGTGAATTATTTCTTTGTACTGAAAGTCTGTAAATGTGTACATATAAGAAAAAGATTAAATATTTTAAGGATTTATACAAATGGTTTTGCTAACCTCGTACTGTCAGCTTGCTATATAGCTGGGAGTTCACTTCCTTGTCTCTCTTGTAACGTCGAAATTCATCAACAGCTTCCCGTACCACCGTGACAGTCAAAACAAATCCCTGTTAAAGATACAGTTAAGCAACTGAGAATTCTCTAAGTACTAGAATAGAAATACACAAATAGGAACACTCTACAGAGTAAGAACATGAGATAATTTATATATTGCAAGCACATTTGGATTTCAGTTTTTCTTCAATCTGCTAAAATAATATCTTGGTTTAGTCCAAAAAAAGGAAAATCAT
This sequence comes from Mesitornis unicolor, assembly GCF_000695765.1. Lineage (NCBI taxonomy): Eukaryota > Metazoa > Chordata > Aves > Mesitornithiformes > Mesitornithidae > Mesitornis > Mesitornis unicolor. The sequence goes on along the minus strand of NW_010205177.1, from coordinate 33,738 downwards.
ACTTGTACATAGTACAAATATAATTAGACTAACTAAATCTCCAAATACACGTAATTTAGATATAACTTGAAATTTAGAAAATTAAAATGCTTCAGATGAACTAAAGACAGCCTTCACATTTCAATAAGCACATTTCCCTATCTTCCATAAATTTTAAGGTTTTAGCAAAAACATTTAAGAAGTCTCCAGTTCGAAGTTCACTGCCTTTTACCTAAGAGACTGAAATGAAAAGGTAAACTGATGGCTAGTTTATTTCACATTGCCATCTTTAATGTAGTTGTTTACCAACACGTCACAAATATTGGCAAAGAAAAAGCAGGTTTGTTCTGAAAAACTAAGTATCTAAATGCTTTGGCTGCTGCCTTCACTGGACAGTGCCACTGCAGCTTGTGCTGGAAGCAGTGTGTGCTACATGCAACTAAGATGGTCTCTGGTCACAAAAGATAGTAAGCTAAAAAGAATACAGAACAGTTCAGGGAAAAGCACATAAGAGTTGCACCTCTCCATTTCTAAATCTCCTCAGATATGGTCTTCTGGCTTCTTAAAGTGCTCGGTCTTTCTTCATCAGTGAAAGGGAAATAAAATTTTCAACAGTAAAGGGATCTTTTCATTACCATAAATATGACTGCTAAAAAATTTAAATGCTTACAAATCCTCCAACAGGTAAGGTTCTAGGTTATCCATCTCCACACACCCACCAACACCTTCCTTCTATAGGAGAAAATTTATACCATTAGACTTCATTTCTTGCAGAAGTCCAACAGTTTGTCAACCTTCTCCTAATCTCCCAGAAATAAAAAGGAGTGAAGGTGGGGAGTTTTCCTAAAGGAGTCTTGACTACAATTCTCCTTTTTAAAAGTAAGGGCTGTTTTGCAGTTCCAGCCCAAATTTCCAAGACTTACTCTGTTGCAACCTTACAGTTAAACATTTCTTGCTTGTTCAGGTTTGCATTAGATGGAACAATTATATCAGAATTATGAAGAACTAAAAGAGTGCCTTTGCAAAATACGTTCCTATTAACTCCTAGGGCATAAATGAGCAGTAGGGTTGTCCCCTTTTCTGGCAGCATTTTCACTGGCTTTGGCAGTATAGATACTTTAGCAGCATAAAAAAGGCACTCCTGAAGCATCTTCAAATGTATTTGCCATTTGCACGTAGCTCATTAACTAGACAGTAATCAGCACAGAATGCAAGGTGCTGTAATTGCAGCAACTTCCCCTAGCGGTCATTGCATCTTGCCAGGCAGCTCAGTACAACTGACTGTGACTAAGAAGAATAATTTAAGAAAGATATTTCCCTTTTTCCTCATTTGCTCAGAGGAACTTGAGACTTCCTAAGGGGAGCTGCAATTGTGAAGCCAATCTGATATTAAAACAAAACAAAATGAGTCATCTTTCTTTAACTGTAAGCAGTTAAATAACTTTAGCATGCGGCTTACAAACTTGCAACCTTTATAAACTTTTTATGTTGGACTTGAAATGGGAATTCCTTTCTCTACTGTGTGAATGACAGCAAGCCAGTAAAATACAGCCTTGCTTGAAGAACTCTGGTTCTTGATCTCAGTGTATTATGCCTGCTTGTTGTAAAAAATTTATTCAAAATAAAACAAAAAAACTACAAAGTCCAAAAGCTCACACTCCACCAAAAAAAAAAAACAAACAAAAAAACAAACAAATAAACAAAACACCCCAAAACCCAAAAACTTTTTAGCACATAGTCAACTTCTATTTGGCTGGCTTTAAGCACCAGGCTGAACAATTTTTCTTTTCATTTAAAATCTTGAAAAAAAATACAAGCCAGGCCATAGGTACTGCTCTGATTATTACTGCAAATTTACCAGCAGACACATGCTACTCAAGTAAAACCAAATTTATCTGTTAAGCAAGAAAGACATCCCAATGGGTCTGACTTAAATGTTTTATATTTTCATCATACATACTGAGCCTTAATTAGAATAAAAAAATCTCTTTTACCTAGAGGTTAATAATGAGTAGAAAAGCTATTCAAGTAGAAACAAGTGAGTTTAGCAAAAAAGGGTACCACTAGCACAAACTGAGATATTGTTGTATTTTCAAGCTGTATGTCAAAACTGAGAAACATCATTCAAAATATTCTTGAATAAGTCAAACATCTATATAGAACAGATTACTGGCATTTGAAAAATACAGTATTTTCTCCCTTCTTTGGGCAGGTATGAGATGGGCTGAGATGCTAACTGATGTTTTTTTTTTCTTTATTACCCCACTAACCTACAGAGCCATACACAGCACTTCACTGTGAAGAGACCAACTTCCAGACAAGGCCGACTTTTGTCTTTTCTTACTGGGTCAGTGATGAAGACCTTATTCATTTCAAATCCCACTGTTGAACAAGCTGTCTGCCTTGGAAGTAGTTTTTGTTGCAGCAGAAGCCAAAAGTTGGCTGGAAATATAGGTGTGAAGAACTTTCAGGACAGTCTCTCCGTTTATCAATACTTAAAAGGACACATGTTGCAACAATTAAAACAACGAAATCAATCCAGAATATTTATTCTATTGACTTGTTAAGAATGACCTTTACTCAAGCAGTCAGCATGTCACTGTTTCTCCTGAATACCACTGAGAATAAATGCTACTGAAATATAGCATTTTTAAAATAGATTTAGAAAAATAAAGCATTTGTTCTTCCTGCCCTACCTTTAAACCTGGGGTGGAGAAGCTGGGAGGAAGATGAAAGAAAAGGTAATGATCTGGTTACAAACAAGAAAAGAATTCCAAATCATGGGAATATAGCTGGCAGACTACCAAGAGGGCCTCCTCTGAAGAGAATACAATTTTCAAAACTTAGGAAACCTGAGTCAGAAGCAATTGGTTTGAACAGTTTCCCAAGAAAATACTGCAGAGGGCTCAATAATAAAAAGACATTGAAAGGAAGCCAGTGCAACTGGCAGGGCAACCAATTAGGAAAAGCATCTTTAACGAGTAACTTATTTTCAAGACGCATTTTCCTCCTGCTTTATCCATGGCTTAAAATATTTTATCTCAATTTTTGTGGAAAAAAAGACATGACCAAAACCAGAACAGAAGAAATGCAAGAAAAATTTATGCTGTCAATTCTGACCTAGCCTGAAAACATAAAATAGTAAGTAAATAACAATAAACTGAAATAAATGTATCACACCAATTATCTATGTTACCAAATAAGGTTCTCTACTAGCTGAAGGGTTTTTTAGTTTGGTTTGGTTTTTTTTCCCACTTCAAGTGACCAGCAGCCAGAAAGGAGCACTCCTCACTCAGACCGGCTAGTTAACAAAAACAATCTCCAGCCTGTAGGGCAGGAGTGTGGTGGGCAGGTGGAAGGGAGGGCTATCAAACACCACCTTCTGGAGTATCTGCTGTAAAATGCTGTAAAATAATTTCAAATTACATATTTTAATCACTGTAGTTTACCAGATGCTAATTTATGAAATGCACTTAATACATGAACTTTTCATCTCAAGTTAAAAAACCCCAAAACTTCCAGTGAATAATATTTTTCTGTTTACCAGAGGTGCCCAGTACGTGTACAGGTAGCCTATTTTCAATGCTGGTACAAACTGTGAGCAGGACACGACGAGAAAATAGAGATTCAAGAAAAACTTGAACTGTTCATATAAAACCTAAAATGAAAAACACAGAATAGATAAACGCTTTAAAATTTATACTCATCATGTACATGAAATTTACGTTTCATTATCATAGGTATAACACCATTATATGGCATACGACTATATATGGTACTATACAGCACAATATGCTATATATCATCACAAACTCCTACATGTGCTATAAACTATTTTTGTATTATAATGCTATTTTTATTGAGAAAAATATTTTTATATGAATGCCTCTTTTCATTCTGAAAAAGCAATTTGCCAATTTTTTGATATTTTGAGAACTGGAGTATGTGAACTCAATCTTTACAAAAATTACATAAATATCAAGATTACTGCGCAAAGATTTACTCTAGAAATTTTAATAGAAAACAGAATACAGATGTTTGTAGAACCTCTTGTAATGATTTTATATTCACAATAAAGTTTTTTTTTATTAGTATCAGTAAAAAAAAGCTAAATAAGATTGTGAGTATCTTAAATTAGGTTTTTATTTTTAACAGCTGAAACTTTTCATCCTAAAACTACAGCATTAAAAGTAAATCTTAAGTTTTCTCTTAAGTACCAAGACTTAAATTCTGTTTTATCTGCCTCACAATGTCTTTTTGTCTTAAAAGTGTTCACATCCTGGCCTTAAATAACAGTAATAAAACAATCAAACAAAACAGTAATTGGTATCAAATGCACAGAAGCCATCCACAAAAACATTATCCTAGTCTTTGTCATTTGATCTTCTACAGAGAAACAAAACTGAGTAGGCCATACCATGCATCACTGTGAGAACACCCCAAAACTTCAGCCCTGCCTGCAGCACAGAGAAAACAGCACGCATGAACTCGTTGCCTTTATTCCCCCACATTCCCTCAGCACTCGCTCCTCAACACAGCCACTGAAGCTCTACAACACATCTGCCTCCTTCCTGAAATACTTTGGTTCAAAACAGGACAAAGGCTGCCACCAAGTCAGACTCACTCCTTCAAAAAATTTCCTGCTGTTCTTAAAAATCTTGAAGCTACTCAATGTTCAAGAATAAATGTTGTTTAGGAAGATAAAATGAATGCGACAGAAAAGGCCCAGTAAGTATGGGTAAGCAACATCACTCTCTTTCCAAATGGCGATCATGTGGCAATCGCAGAACAAGGGAGTGCTCTTCAGTTTCATACCAAGACAAGATTTCTACAAAAGCAACCACTGTTTGTTTTCAGAAAGCTTAAACCACTAAAAATTTGTAACAGATCAACAGGGGCTTTTGACGTAATTTAGAAGAAACGCTCAGCACTCAATTTCTCAAAAGATTATTTTGCAATAAATATTCATATATAGGACATTTATTAATAAAAATGAAATGTTTAGTCTAATGTCCAAGAAGAGATTCCAAGCTTTAAGTGAAGACACAGTAACCGTTTCATAGACTACACTGTCCCATTCTCCAAAGGAATGACAGATGCAGAAATTCCTTTGGTAATTAAAACCACCAATTCAGCAAGCGCATGTTCTCAACATTGCTTTAGTCCCAATTACAAAGCTAACAACATCATTTATTTTATAGAATTATGAATCTTCAAAGACTTTAAACATTTCTTGATTAGGTCAGGGTGACACGGAACCTCCAGCAGGATGATCAAAAATGTCTACTGAACTTGGAACACTGAGATCTGACAAAATAGAAAATCAATTGTTTCAAGCTAAAAGATTCAAAATAGAGCAAAAAGCCACATTTAAAAAGTGTCTCCATCTTTTAATCTTACAATCCAGTTAATATTACAGTGACCTCTGCATGAAAGTCAAAGTTACTGGACAGATACTTATTGCTCTTATCAGTCTAACATTATCACTCAATTATGTAAAAATTGATGCCCTAGGAAAAAATATTCAGGGAAGTTCATTTCAAAGTGTCTTTCTGGCAGGCAAAACAAAGTAGCAGTACCTCAAAATTGCTGGTTTCTTGCAAGAGTGCTACATTACTGTCCAGTTGAAGGCTGCCTAAACAGTCTCAAATCAAAAGATTTTTTCAAAAGCACGGTATTCTATTCCACTATTGACTAGAAAAATCGTAAAGCCAAAAAAGTAAAATTTGAAGTTGCTGGGAAAGTCGGAGCATTCTTCTAAAATGAAACTAATGCAGCATGAACCTGTACCTTATGTTAATACTGATGAAGTTCACATACGTCTTTCTAGCAGTATGTGTAACTGTTTACAAAGACTTGATTTAACCAGGTCAAAGAAAAGTACTTTTGGAGGTGCAGAACTACAAGAGCACCCATATTGCACGAGAAGGCAAGAATTAAAAAGCACCTTCCTACAAATCTTTTGAATCCTGGCAGACCACTGACAGTTCATTCAATGGAAAGCTAAACACTTCCGTCTTGTTAAGCAAACTGAAAAGTCTCCAGTTACATAAAACCAATTAAAAAAAAATAGACTATCACATCAAAGTTCAGGAGAGGCATCTTAAAAACCTGCCCATCCCAGAAGATACGCTTCGTGAAAGTTTACACAAAATTCCTAAGCAGCTGTATGAATATGTATATAAAATAATGAATGGAAATTGAACAAACTGGTGTCAAGGTAGAAGCAGTAAGTATTTTATATGAATGTTAGAAAGTTAGAGGAGATTTTAGAAAAGTTACAGCTCTTTTAGCCAGTAAGTAAGTTTCTGTTAATGTAAACATTATTTTAACCTTGTATTTTGATATGAACTAATGGAATATTACCCACTGCCAGCTGCAAAGCTAAAAAAAAAAGACAACTCTAAACAGAAGACAAAACTTCACTTGATGAAAATTTCAACCAAGGTAAATCACTGGACTCAATATTTATGACTTACTTCCGTTTATGGCTTCGGAACCAATACAACTATGTTCCCTACAAATTACTTCTAGTGGAATAGCACTAAAAAAACCCAGATAGCTACAGTCATTCTAATCAATGAAAAGTGTTAATTTATATCTAAAATAATAATTTAGAAGCATTTTATTTTCACCAGCTACTGGGCTTTATGTTTAGGATCTCACTTCATTTTGAAGTAATTACTGACTTTCCAAATACTACTGCCAAAATAAAAATCTGATTCTGCCTATACTGTAAAAAACCAGGATTTTCAAAAGGTCAAGAAAGAACAAATATTCTTTCTCTCAACAGGTAATTGCAAGCTATGACTGATCCCTATAGGAAACATGAATCTAGTTTAGGATTTGTAATCTACACTGCAGATTTCTAGTCACAATAATCAATGGCTTACTATATGCTTAATGAATTTTGTGACCTTTAGGAAAGCACATGTGGCTTAACCAATTTCAGTGTATTTAATAATTTAAATTTCAGAAGAAAACATTTACTTTGTTCAATAGAGATGAGAATATTTTATCCACCTGTGATAAGTGACATGTTATTCCTTTGACAGGAGATCAGTCTTAATTACAAAGTCATTAATTTTTTTTGTTTTAATAAAGAAATGTATTAGAAAGCAGCTGTGAGGCATTGGACCAAAGGGGCCAGAAGAACAGAATCAATACTCTTATAAACCAGAACGATTACTTAAATAAAAAATTTAAGACGAAGCACGTCTGTATTCAAATGTAGAAGACATTCAGCTTTTGCAACAGGACACAGGACTCTTGGACAGTATTAGTATATGATGAGTAGAATCATATTAGTAAAAATTATAATATCACATCAGTGTATATATTTAGGTTTTAGCTACTGAAGTTTCAAAAGTTGTCTTTTGTATTGCTATATTTCATTATAATAATTTTTTTTGAACTTTGATCTAGACAAGACTAATGTCTGTTTTGTCTTCACATAAATAAACATTATAGGCAAAAAGTTGAAATTAAGATGCAATATGTCTTCTAAGAAAAAAAGTGATGAAAATACCTCCACTCCACAACAAAAGTATCATCTGAAGATTGTATTCAGAATCAAAAAATAATCACTATTTTTAAAACTGTAGTAAGAAATACGACTCTGAAAAGTACTAGTCTACTAACTAGGCCTTACTTGTTATCATATAAATTGAAGAGGTTGGCTGTTTCTTCCTTTAAGGAGTTCTGTTTCAGAATACATTATTTATTATGCTTTCAATGGCAGGGAGTATGAGAAAATATCTATGGGAGTACATTGCAATTTTGAACTATTTATTTCTCAATTGAAGTCAATGCTTTGTAGTATTTTCACAACTGACTTTGTAGAAGTGCTTCTATTTTAAAAGGAGGATTACAAGTTTCTAATGATGAATGGAAAAGTGCAAGGAAACCCATCTCAAATTTCTAAAGCTTCACTGAATTCCAACCGCTCAATCATACACACTGCAATTCTTTAGTAAATATCCCTTTGAAAACAAAACAATTGAGGAAAAAAAAAAGCAGCCTTGCATTCAACTGTCAATTTTAATTAAAGACATTGAGATAAATGTAAAAGAAAAAGAAGAATCTGGGCAAATAAAATTATCTTTTTGCAGAATCATCAAAAATACTACAGAACATATAGTTAGCCCAACACCAAAAAGTGTTTAGTAGCCTTACCCCAGGTATAAAGGTAAAGATGTTATATTTTTGATTTTTTATGGCATTTTTGGGGTACTTTTCTTCACACTTTTCAGGACACCCAAGCCACACTGTGCGAGCTTTCAGCTCTTTCTTTCTTCGGCATATGTTTATGAGCCAGTCGGAACAACTGAAAAGAAAAACAATTGTTTACTTCAAAACTAAAAAAATTACTATATGTGATTATTATTTCTAGACCTCGAAGACTAAAGGCAAATATCTAAGAAAAACAGGCTTGAAACGTTTTTGCTAAATAAATTAGCGAGTAGGACGTTGACTTCTGATTTTTAGAGCAACTACACAATTACTCATTAAGACATATACACATATAAACACTTAGATATTCTTTACAGGAAATCCTAATAGAATAATGACAAATTTCACTACACCTTGTCCGGACTCAGGTTCCAAAAATTCTAGTTAATAAAAGTCTGCATTAGCAGTGATTAAATTCCCTCACCATTAACTCATCCATCATACCTTACAGTCCTTTGGCCAAACTCTTTATCTTGTATTACTGATACTCAAACTATGCTAATGATTGGAGAGGAAATAAGGCTTCTGTTAGCTAAAGAAAGATTTCAACAGCTTTGCATACAATTTCCACATAATTTCTAAATCTTAATTTCCTTCTTAAGACTGCCTACAGCAGACATAACAGGGAAGCATACCTAATGCCACACTTCCAAATGTTTTCAACCAAAAAAACCCAAACAAGTACAAAACAAAAAAATTATGTAAATGAAGATCACACAACAATCTGCAATGGTAAACTTCAGTTCACAGAAAAACTGAAAAGCATCCTTGCCTAACCAGCTTACAGCTCTACTGAAGAGGGTTTAAACTATGAGCAATAAGATAGGCAGGAAGAGCTCACAGCCACCTTTAAACAACTGCAACTCGGACAAGAACACATGACTGATGGGACAGGATTATAAGGTAGGAGGAACAAAAGGCTGGTAAACATAATGATGCCACTGAGGCTTTGCAGACTATTTACTAACAATAGTAAAATAAGAAACAAACAGGGATACCACTCGGTTCACACAGCAAAATCAGCCTTGCAAGGACTATCCACAGGGGCACGCTATTAACACAGATGAGTACATGTGGTTTGGAAAAAACTGGCAATGTGGAATGAAAAGCAGGTTTGTCACATGCTATATATACTTGTTTCACAATGCTGTATGTTACAGGAGAATTTACCTGCATTTTTTAATACTTGGAGGAGGTGCCTTAATCATGGTGGGAGTCTGTTCTAGGCAAGGGAATCACGAAGACTGAGCAGACAGGCTTTCTGCAAGCACCTACTGCAGCCAACCCACAGACCTAGCTGGTCACAGTAGATTTCAGCTACACCAGCAGGTGAAGTTGAAGGCAAAGGAAAGTGATACATGTTTTTTTAGTGAGGTTTTGGAACATACAAATAATATTTGTGATGCAGGAAAAAAGTAATCATTAGGAAGCTCTTATAAACTGCATTCAAACCAACAGAAAGGATTTTGCTGAGAACAGGAGGGAAAAATTATGACCCAGGCATCTCAGCATTGCTTCCTGGATGAATTTTGTGTACTCAACCTGTTTGTACACACCTGAAAGAAAACAAAGTCATAACCAACACTGACATGTGAAGAGCAACCTCCAAAATGGAACTAATTTCATTAGAAAAGAAGAATCAGATGCACCACTGCTTGAGAGTACATGTTCTCTCATGACTCCTGGAGCTTTGAACACCCTGATCTAGTGAAAGATGTCCCTGCCTACGGCCAGTGAGGTTAGACTCGATCTTTAAAGGTTCCTTCCAACCCAAATAATTCTATGATTCTATGTCTCTAATAAAACTTATCTCTCAAGACGTATCTCATAAGGAAAGCAAAGGAACATATTTCTGTTGGAAAAATCATAACTGCAGAGTAGCTTGTCATAAAACCAAAATAATTTCAGTAAAGTTCAGCAAAGCTTTATGTAGAACCATTTAACATTTTCCACTATTTACCGGGTAATTGACTATTGAGTATTTCAATTTTCAGGCAACAAAAAGCTAGAAGAGACAGGAGTACATGCAAAGAGGAGATGAAAATTCAAAGCTGTATTGACAAATTGGAATAACTACTTGGAAGAGACAGAATGCAGTTAAACAGGCAAAAGTGCAACACAGTACGTTTACACAGAAACTATCAATTTGTAAATACAGAATCAGAAGGTGGCTGGGAGTCGCTGGGAATGGGACACAGACATTGAGTAAATGCTTCCAATGACTAGGGTGAAAAGAACTTAAGAGACTGAAACTGCTACAACTGCAGGTCTCCAAGTTCTGGTTAGATCAGACATAAGTGGTAGGTGCAATTCATCCTCTGCAGGGAAGTAATCGTCTGGACAACCTCTTAAGGTACTTCCCTATTCTGTTTTTCTACAATTACAGAACCATGGTACACACAAATACGCAGGTAAGGAGGGCTGATAATTACCTTACAGCACCACAGCCCAATTTAAAATGTTCTTGTCTGTAGCCTACATTACCCCAGGCCTATTACAAACCAATTTTGCCAAAGAACAAATGAAATTCAAAGTTGCAGGCTCTTTTTAAAGCAAACTATAAGTTACGCAACAGTAGAACCATTCAAAGCAACATTTATTTTGTTACGAAAATGCCACTACAGCAATACAAGCCGACATTTAAAACACTTCAGTTTTAAATGCTGGATTCTTAAGATTTTCTCCCTGAAGCTTTCACTATGGGACAGACATCAATTTGCTTTGATCCTATGTAAACATGCATATTTGTTTTTGTTACAAATTTAAGCCCATTCAGCAATTTTTTCCCACTTCTAAACACTGACAAAGAACTATTCTGTCATTAAAAATTGTAACACTTAGTTCAACATTCAAGATTCAGCCCTGTTATTTAGTAACATACGACTGAGAAAAATCAAGTTACTTTAATCATTAGTTAAATTTGTCTTTAAAGCAAAATGAACAGGTATCTCTACGCCATGGTTCCACAATCAGTTTAACAGCTGTGAAACTGCTGCTGCTGAAGTGGCTGGTGCCACCCTCCTCCCATAACCAAGGTGTGGGTTCTCGCCCCTTCTCTTGTGTGGACACAACTACTCATGCAACTGCATGGGTAAATCAGGCCCGCAAACTGATCCAACTGCAAGCCAATGCAGAATAAAAAGGGGGACTATTTTCAGTTAGATCAATCGCTGATTTTTAAAAGCTATAGAATTGTAAAAATAGTTGAATAAACACAGGTTATGTGCTTGCAAGAGAAGGTGCAACAATTTCACTCAGTGCCAGCTTGGACTTACACTTGATAAAACTGCTCATGGAATTAAAGCTTTAAATGTATTCATATCCAGGGCAGGGGGGTAAAGAGGCCAATACAAACGGAACAGACAGCTCAGCTGTAAAGCAAGAAGTGTCAGGACAGATCTGTAGCAAAATAGTTCATAAGAAAATAATTTTTTCCAGGGAAAGTGAACAAGCATGACAGCTTCTGCCTAAAAGCCCATAGACAAAAGTTTCCTGACAGCTTTTGAAATTTTGCATTGCTTAAAGCAGTTTTTTAATCTAAACTGTAAACAGACCGAACATTTGACTAGGCACAGTCTCTTTGGTAGCCTAATTTCCTCAGACACTGAGGACTTTTCTATTGCTAATATTAAACAACTGAATAAAGTAACTGAGTTATACTGCCTTCCTTGCCACAGCGTTTCCCCTTCTTGAAACTCCTTTTTCCATTACAAGTCGACAGAGAAGATGAAACAGATGCCACAATGACCATTAGTTTAACAAATACCAAGAAGTACAGACACAAGAATGATGTCTGACTGGGAAACAACTGTGGTACCTTTGATAAAAGGTATTTGACCGACACAGAGCTAACAAGTTCTGCAGCATCAAGTTCTCAGATGCAAGAAAGTCTCAGATTATGGAAATATTACATGTTATGCCCAAATCAGTACTGTATTGGTTCAGATAAGTTTTACGACCTTAAAAGTAAAAGTCAGTTAGATTCTGCCATTTATAGTCTCAGCAGTAAGCACTTTTATCACAGAAAGAATAAGAGTTGTACATGCTGGCCTCAGAAATCCTAATCAATTTATATTAATTCAGATTTTAAGAACACTGAAGTCTACCCAATATTTTTGAAATTCAGATTACCAACACCCAACACACACTTAATCTGTTCTTAAATTAACATTCCTCAGTGCAGAAACTATTTATGTGTAGGAGTATGACTGCTTGCACGGGCTTTTTGTACCCACTAGATTTGTATGAAACAAACACCAGGAGATAAATCAGAATACCTTTCTCTGAGCTTGAAATATCCTAAAAATATGATATAAGATGTAGCATGATCAGGACACACTTTCGATTTTCCTAAAATCTTCAATGCAAAATGACACCTTATCCTATGGATCCAACAATTAAAAAAACCAAATTCTTGTTTATTGTTTTAAGCATTTATTTAAAATGCCCTTGCCTAGAAAATTCAACTAATGAAGAGAAAGTTTTTCTTAAGCTGCTATAAGCTGTGTCACCTGTATCAATACAACAGTTTGCATATATGGAGAAATGAGCTAGTTCGTGAAAGAATTTTAAGGTGTTTCTAATAAATGGCATTTTACCAAACTGCACCACATACTTTTTTTTTTTATTTGAAGGAACAAAAACCACAGTCTTCATATTAGTGATGCCACATAAAAGGAAAAAAAACCAACAAAAAAACAAAACCAAACAAACAAAACCCAACACAGAGTAATTTTTAAATGAGAACTCTTAACTTTTTCATAAAGAGAACTTAACTCTCCAAGTCAAAAGCTAAAGTAAAAGTCTCAACTGACTCTGCAACTCTAATAATAAAGGCTTTTTAAATTTTATTTTCTCTTTTCATTACCTTTATCCTACAAGCTTAACTGTCAGTATCTTTCACAAAACAGCATTTTCATCAGAATGGAAAGATAATATAAAAGCTCTATATTGTCTGCAAGGGTCAGCTTTTCCTTATTAGGTTTTAAGTAGCAGAAACTAGTTCTGCAAAGAAAACATACTGTAATTATTGTACTCAACAGGTAGCTTCAGTAATCAGGCCAAAAGCAACACAGTGGTCATGTCATTCTTAAAAGATCAGCATTTTCCCATGCTTCTGCATAACAAATGCGTTGCAGATTAATTGAAAGCGTACAGGCCATCTTAGAGCCCAAATTAATCCGAGCATTTGATATCCCCTTCACTTCATATGGAAATGCCATTCAATGGTACCATTTTCATAGGGACAAAGTGTTTTTTGATAACTAGTGGAATGTAAATCTCATGAGAAAGAAATCAATCCACCCCAAAGAACTCCAGAGTATTGATCTATGTGCATTATAATTTCACAAGCTTGAAGAGAATTTGTAAGTTAAAGGGGAAATGATTACAGCCACAAAACAGCTGCTATACCACAAAGTTTTCTTTTAACTGTGCTATGAAAGCAAGAAATAAGCAGTTTCTGAAGTTAAAAGTTATATTGGTTGAATTAAGTCTTCAGTTTGTTCAAAATCAAAGACATTTGATTTAATTATGATTTTTTTTCTTGCAAATGTAAAAACTGTTTAAAGAGCTGCAGATCTGCAAGTAAAGTTCACACCATTCAGTTCTGATCAACAAGTCTATTGTTCGAACAGAAGTTAAAAGCTGAACACAGGATTTTTCCAAAATCAATTTTAATGTACAGTGAATTTAGTCAAACTTTCCATACTTGTTCCTGCCAAAAGGGTGAAACTTTTTGAACTAAATAGTAACAGTTTGTGATGTAACAACAACAATAAAATCTATAGAATCTGAAATCCTAAAGCTGCAAAGTAAGAGATGGAAAACTTCCTCTCACAAAACTGAGATTAATTCTAACAATGCAAGACAGACAAAAAAAATCCTAGTGGGTTAGGGGGGTTTTGTTTGTTTGCAACAAGTGATTTTGAACACAAACACAAGACTTTCACCAAGAACCCAAAAGAAATCAGGGGCCCCCTTAGCTCAGCTCCAGACAAATGCTTCGTCTTTCTTTGTGTTCATCATTCTGCCACAGCTTTAAAGAATTTACGATTTAGTTTAAAGCACAAAAAGAAATTCAGGATGTTGAAGCTGAGATATTAACCCCACCCAGTCTCAGGTATGAGATACTAATTCCCATGAAAATGGGGTGAAATTTTAAATTCTGTTCAATGGAACAAATTTCAGACTGTTAAGCTTTAAGCTCACATTACACTTAAACAAACACAGTTTGTCTTCTATCCCAAACTGATACTTTACACCACATAAAAACGTGTTGTGTAAGTATTAACTGCATGTATGACAATACAGCAGCGTCCAGGTTTTCTTTATGATCTTTTGCATTATCCTGGGCTACTCATCGCTCTCTACAACTACCTGTAGAGAAGTGAGTGTTGGTTTCTTTTCCAAAGTAACAAGTGATAGGACCAGAGGAAATGGCCTCAAGTTGCACCAGGGGAGGTTTATATTGGATGCTGGGAAACATTTCCTCACCTTAGGCTTGTCAAGTACCAGAACAGGCTGCCCACGGAGGTGGTGGAGTCACCATCCCCAGAGGTATTTAAAAGATGTGCAGATGTGGCACGTGGGGCCATGGTTTCGTGGTGGACTTGGCAGTGCTAGGTTAACGGTTGGACCCAATGATCTTAAAGATCTTTTCCACCCTAAAAGAGTCTATGATTCCGTGATTCTAGCTTTATGAACTGCAAACCTATTAGGCATGTCAAAAAATCTAGTATTTGGTGGCTGCAGCAGAAATACATAGTTTTATGAGAAACCACCAAAAAGATAACACTGACTGCACATCCCTGACTTTTATCAGTTAGGAAGCCTCGATGGTGCTCTCAGCGCAGAACCACAACAGATGTTTACAAGCTTGCTCAGAAATGCTCACCCAAGCTGAGGTTTTTTTCCAGGCTGACTGGACCAGTAGATAAGATATCATGGGATTCAACTTCCTTCCAGCTAATTTTCTCCATCTCATCTAAGCAAACGTCTGCACCTTTCCTATGGGAGTAGCCTCTGACTGCGAATACCCTACTAAAATTTCAAGCTTCTACGAGGAGCTGGTGATCTTTCCCTGCCCCCCCCCAGTATTTCATTTTTCCATGAAAAATTAAAGTTATCTGCTATGATGTTTTGTTAGAGAAAACACTAATAGGATTAAAATGCCTCCAGGTATAAATACAAGACTAAATGAACTCTTTACTGTATCCAAATTCAGTTGAGGAAATCAGTAAAGGAGAAGTCCTATTCCTCTAAGGCCTCTTTCATAGTGACAGCTTTTCTTTTACACACCTACATTTGCAGTAAAATATGTATAACACAACAAAATAATGCATCCATAACGCAATTTCCTTTTCATTCTCAAAAATTTATCACAAATATGGCTCAAATATTTTACTTAACAAGTTCTAATAAATTTTAAAGTTTCTAGGCTTGAGATCCACTTAGCCAAGATGTACCTATCAATTATAAAAGCAAGCAAGACCACGAAATTTTGCAATCCTCAGCATTAATGACACTTTCCTGTGACATTCTCTTATGACTGTTAATTAGTTCCAACATAAACTCAGCTTGCAATTGCCTGCCTTTATCCAAACCCTGTAAATTCTCTCTCAGGGCAACTACAAGGTGTAGTCTTTACTGGTCTACCTGCTCGTATGAAACTTACGAGAATGTAATCACAGGAACTACAACTCACTAATACTTAAAGAGCCGAACTCACCTAAAGTATATTGTTTGAAAGGTATCTCATTTTTAAGATATGTCCAAAAGATTAATAGCTTCTTTAAATACTTTACAATGTTTTTTTATAATCTACAATGTTTTTTTATAATCTACAATGGTAGTCCTACAACAGAAACATTGCTTCCAAAAATCACTTACATACACAAATGTTTCTTCTGTAAACTTTGCTACCTTACTTCCTTCCTGCAACTTTCCACTTATTCCCTATAATAAAATTAATAATCCATGAGTTTTTGTTAAATCATTATAGAGAAAAGAAATCAACAGAGATTATATTTTCCTGCAAATATTAAAGCTGTATAACAAAATTATTTAAAAACTAAAGGTGCACAGATACAGCTGTGATAAGGTAAAAGATCAGTATCAGGCCTCTTGGAATTTATTAAGTACCATGAAAACCATCTGTGAAGACTTCTATCTAAACCAGTTTAAAATGATCTGCCAAAAAAAACCAAAAAAAGCATTTATCTTTTAAGTTCCCTGAAAAACGCTCCATTCACTTCTCTTGATTGATTCACAGATTTTATCATTTGAGACAAAAAAATAATGATAATTTTTAATCATTCTAACAGAATTTCTGTATTCAGAAATTTGCTAGCAATTCATTAGAAAGTTATTATTCCAAGGCAACTGCATACAGCAGAGTTTAGCACAAAGTTTCTAAACAAGAACCAACTCTCAAGAGCTAATCCCAGTTGTAATTCACTTCAGTTACACGTACACCTTAACATTTAAAGTTAAGGTGTTAACTAATCATTAGTTAATGAACTTGCTTTTTCTTTTCAGCAACATCAATAAGATTTATGTACTGTCAACACACTAATGCTCTCAAAAGTAACAAAAAAAGTTTTATCCCTTCTACTCTGACGTGATTTTGAGTGGAAGTGAGGATCAGGCTTATATGCCATATTACGGACCTCAGACTAGTACAAGTTTAGTACAAGACCTCTCTTAAAAGCCTTGCTTTCTCTTGCAAGTCAGCAACACACATGTGAGAAGTACACAGCAGCAGCTCTTCAGAACGTTTTCTTACTAATGGCTGGTAATGTCCTAGCAGGGAAAAACAAAGCAATCAAAAGGTGCATGAGAAGCAAATTATTTTGCTCCCATACTCTGCACATACCACACAACACACAGTTACTATTTACTTAATTAATTTAATAAAAACTACTGTTATGCAACAAACCTAGTGCAAAGGAACTTCCAGCCGCCACAGATAAACCATTCTAAGCCTCTTCTTCTCTGAGAAATTCTGGCTCTTGGTAGAGTATGGTAATCACTCTCATCATTTTCAAAGCCTTCTTCTGACATCATTAGTGGCATTTCATCCAAATGAGAGGACTCATCTTCCACTTGGTATCTGGCAAAATGAAATAAAATCACTAAATAAATAGCCAATACATCACTTTTTATTACCAGGAATCTCCTAAAGTAACAAGTCAATTTTTGCCATATGGTATTCTATTAGAGGAATATTTTCCTCTGAACATCTCATGTATTTGTGCTAACACATCAACAAGAAATTCTGATTTGAGTTAATAATGTGTAATACAGCAAAAAGGCCTGTAATCAATCATTGTCAATCATAGTATAAATAATTCTAGGGAAATTCTTGTTTCTTATATTAATTTGTACATACAGAGCTGCAACTTCATACTTTTCAAAGGATTCTTTGTAACATTCTGTGAAACGGAATTTACTTGGCAGTTGACAGCAGATGCAAACGACCAAGTTTTCATGGAAGTACAGACTTCAGATTTCCACTGAGCTTCTTCAGCTTGCTTTTCCTGATGTCTATTCCTGTGCACGCAGGCCTCTGAGTCAGGCTTTCTACACAACTCATCAGTATCTTTGTTCTCACTACTAAGGCATCATAGTTATTTTTATAATTCTACACAAAAACATTCAGCAAGTCAAAACATCTGCCTGTGGGACTTAAGGAAACAACAATAAGCTAACAGCAGTCCTTTCCTCTCCAGAAACTATTCTCCAGAATAACTTTATTATTTTTTAAATATTTATTATCTATTAAAGTATTTATATTTATTTTTTCTCCAGAAAAAGTAAAAACTTTTAAATACAAAAACATTACCTGACACTATTGAAAATGGTAGTTAAGCAGTCTTTAAACAACCACAGCTGATGAAAAAAGTATCTGACCAGAATAAATAAAAATATACTCTTGCATATGCATATTTTAAATTTCTCAAATACTTTACAGTTCAGAAGACTAGTAGGCTATCATCAACCTGTTCTCTGTGTAATATGTAATTTCTCTACCTTGAAATTATTCTTGCACTGGGAGTAGTGAAGAGTAATTCCTAGAGCTCAGGGAAAAGAAAAAAAAATCCACAAGGATTGAGTCACCAAAAGAAAAAAAAAAGTATTTGGCACAGAATTAGTAATTTTGATTTTTATGAAGCTGTATTGTACAATCATCTCTTACAACCTGCATCCTGTGTCTGACCCATTTTCCCCACAGCAACGTAAAACAAATCTGTAAGAAAATAGTAATTAACAAACCCAAAAATCCATTCCCTTTATGTGAGGGAGCAGCTGAAGTGCATGGAGGTCTGCCCAGGGACAGATGACGAGCCAACTGAGAGCTTCTGGGTCAGGAATAAACAGAGGACAGCTAAAGGCAACATTATAGTGGGTGTATGCTATGGACTGGCTGAACAAGAACAAGAAGCAGATAAGGCCCTTTACAGACAGACAGGAGCAGCCTCATTGTTTGCAGGCCCTGGTCTTCATGGGAGACTTCCACCACCCTAGTATCCGCTTGAGGGAAAACACAGAAGGACAGAACCAATCCTGGAGAGTCCTGCAAGTACTTTTACAACAATTTCCTCCAAGTAATTAGAGAAGGCAACTAAGAGAGGAGCTCTGCTGGACCTCTAACCAAGCAAGGAGGGACTCACTAGGGATGTGACAGTCAAACACAGCCTTGGCTGCAGCAACCATGACATGGTGGAGCTCAGGATCCTGATGGCACGGAGGAGGGTGGCAAGCAAGATCACCACCTTGGGCTTCAGGAGAACAGATCTGGCCTTTTCAAAAACTGCTTGGAAGAGTCCCATGGGATAAAGGCTTGAAGGGAAAAAGGGCCCAAAAAAGCTGGTTGGTATTAAAGGATCAGCTCCTCCAAGCTCAAGAGATTTCCATCACAGTGTACAGGAAGTCAGACAAAAACACCAGGAGGCCTGACTGGACGAACATGGAGCTCCTGTTCAAACTCAGATACAAAAAGGAAGTGCACTGAGGGTAGAATTAAGGACAGGTAACCTGGGGGGAATACAGAAACACTGTCCAGGCATCCAGAGACCAAGCTAGGAAAGCCATAGCCCAAATGGAATTGAATCTGGCCAGCCATGTCAAAGGTCAGAAGTCTGTAAGTACACAGGAGACCAAAGGAAGACTAGGGAAAATGTGGGGCTCACTGCTGAATGAAACAGGGGACCTGGTTACGCAGGACATGGAAAAGCCTGCGGTACTGAATGCCGCCTTTGCCCTAGTCTTTACTAGCAAGACTGGCTTTCAGGAGTCCCAGGTCTCCAAGAGCAGGAGGAAAGGGCTGGAGCAAGGAAGTTGAGGATAAGGTCAGAGAACAGTTAATCAAACTGGATATATATAAGCCTATGGGCCCTAAGGTAATGCACTCATGAGTGCTGAAAGAGCAGGAAGATGTCACTGCAAGGCCACTTTCAATATTCTTTGAACAATCATGGCAACAGGGAGAAGTGACAGAAGACTGGACGAAAGCAAATGCCACTCGTATCTTTAAGAAGGGCAGTAAGGACCCAGGGAAGTACAGACCTGTCAGTCTCACCACGATTCCCTGGGAAGGTCATGGAGCAGCTCATCCTGAAAACCATTTCCAGGCACGCAACATGCAAGAAAAATCAGAAAGAGTCAACATGGCTTTACCAAGGGCAAGTTGTGCTTGACCATACAGAAAAATTTCTGCAATGAAATAATTGGCCTGGTAAATGAGAGGAGAGCAGTATACAGTGTCTACATGGACTTTAGCAAGGCCTTTGTTACTGTCTCCCACAAAATCCTCATAAACAAGCTGCTGATGCAGCTGCTGGATGAGCCGACAGCAAGGTGAATTGAAAACCAGCTGAGCAGCCAGGCCCAGAGGGCAGTCAGCTGTGGCACAAAGTCTAGTTGTAGACCAGTAACCAGCAGCGTACCTGATCCATACTGGGTCCAGTCCTGTTTAACACTTTTGTTGGTAATCTGGATGATGGGGCAGAGTGTACCTTCAGCAAGTTTGCAGATGATACAAAACTGGAAGGAGTGTCTGACAGGCCAGAAGGTCGTGCTGCAATCCTGAGGGACCTTGACAGGCTGGAGAAATGGGCTGACAGGAACCTCAGGAAGCTCAGCAGGGAGAAGTGCTAAGTCCTGCACCTTGTGAGGAAGAACCCCATGCACCAGTATATGCTGGTGGCCACTCAGCTGGAAAGGAGCTTAGCAGAAACAAACCTGGGGGTCCTTGTGGACACCAGGTCAAACATAAGCCTGCAGTATGACCTTGTAGCAAAAAAAACCCCGACCAATATCCCAGGCAGCGTTAGGCAAAGTATTGCCAGCAGGTGAAGGGAGGTGCTCCTTCCCCTCTGCTCAGCACTGGTGAGGCCACACACTCGACTCCAATTCTGGGCCTCTCAGTACAAGAAAGTCATGGACATACTGCAGTGTCCCCAATGAAGGGCCATAAAGATGATTAAGAGACTGGAGCACCTCTCCTATGAGGAAAGGCTGAGATAGATAGGACTGACTGTTTAGCCTAGAGAAGACAAGGCATGGGCAAGATCTTATTAATGTCTGTAAATACCTGATGGGAGGTTGCAAAGAAGACTGAGCCAGGCTCTCTTCAGTGGCATCGTCACAGGACAAGAGCAAATATGCACAAAATGAAACATGGGAGGTGCCATCTGAACATCAGGAAACACATTTTTACCATGAATATGACTGAGCACTGGCAAGGGCTGTCCATGGAAGCTGTGGCACCTCCATCCTTGGAGATGTGTAAAAGCTGCCTGAATACGATTCTGGGCAACCAGCTCTAGGTGGCCGTGTTTGAGCAGGGGAAGTTCTGCTGACACAGAACAGCACCCTGCACAGTATTCAGTCCAAAATCTTGATAGACAAATCCTTATTTTAAAAAGAAAGTAACATTACAAACACCAGGACTAACCATGAAAAGACACCATCACTGGATTTTAATTTTCTCAACTTACCGTATATTTAATGCAAAAATCTGAACCCACTTTCTTTTCCCCTAGATTTTCTGTGTTGTGCCCTGTTATATACAGGAATACATTAAAGCAGTTATTAACATTTTTGGATGCCAGGAAAGGGAAGCAGGGAGGGATGGACTGTATTATAGTATTAGATGTCTACTAAAAAGGTACACCATATACATTGGCTATATAATAAATTGGTATCAACACAGTTAAGAAGATCTAATAAGGAAGGAGAGGGTAAAAAAAAAACAACCAAAAACCAAAACCCACACCCAAACTCATTACTGGCTAACCAGCTGTCCTGGTTTGAGTTAAACAGAACGAATTTTCTATTTAGTGATTTTTCTTTTCAGCTCAGTCTCTTTTAAGTGGCTGAACTTGCTGAAACTAGCAGCGTGTTTTTCCAGTATGTGCTGCTAGAAGATACGCTCAAGGTCAGCTGTCCCACCATGGGTTTCGTGTCTGCGCCTACAGAGGGGAAAGCGGACCCAAAACTGACCGACAAGGTATTCCATCCCACATACGTCATACTCGGTATAAAGCCAAGGGATCACGAGGGTCTCGGCCCTTCTTCCATCTTGGAGCCCTTCCATCTTGGACCCTTTTGTCCATCTCAACCCCTTCAATGGCCAATGTCAGAGCAGAACCCTGCTGGTTCGTCTGCCTCTGATCCTGATTCATGTGTTCCTGCATCCTGCTCCCACCTGCTGCTGAGTTCGGTCTGGGACTTTTCCAGTGCCTTGCTCTGCAGAGCCTCTGGTGGCGTATTCGTCATTGGGGGAAGGTGGGGGGAGGATTTTATATTGGTTTTGGATATGTATTTGTATATATTTCATTATTTTCCTATTTACAGTATTATCCTATATTATTAGTACTATTGTTTTATTAAACCTGTTAGTTTTATTTTCCAACCCATAAAGTCTCTCTCCCTTATTGACTTTTCTCTTCCCTTCTAGGGAGGGGAAAGGGGTTAACAGAGAGCATCTGTCCAGGATTTAGTGGCCAGCCCAGCCCTAAACCACGACACCAGTTATCAGCTAGACGCTTCTTTTGGTTGGCAGGTGATGCCCTGCAGGATTTTTTCACCTCCTCCGAATCACTTGGTATGGGATATCATTAAGGGATGTCAAAAATGTGTTCAGACCAGATTAGAAAATAATGCAGAACTAAGGTGAATAACAAACACACACACCCCATCCCCTCCCAGCTGCAAGTCAAATGAATTTTGGAATCTTAAGCACATTAGACCTTGTAAAGAAAAACATTCACCTGTTTCAAATGATGCAAAAGCACAACTGCACTGCAGAAAACACAACAAAAGTTTCAAACTAAAAAATTGTGTAAATTTGTTAAAAGTTCCCAGAAAGTTAGTTATGTGAAAACACAGCATGGGAAATGCTTACAGAATTATTACTTCCAGCACTCACTTCAGAAAAAAAAAATTAAAACAAGTATGAAAAACTGTGATAGATTTAATTTTCATCATAGCAGCTAGTATGAAACTATGTTTTGGATTTGCGCTGAAAATATTTTGATAATGCACCAATGTTTTTGGTTGTTGCCAAACAAAGTTTATATTAAGCCAAGGACTTTCATCAGTTTCTCATACTGTCCCTGCCCTCTCAGCTCCTTCCAGCAAGAGGTTGGGAGGAGACACAGCCAGGATGGCTGACCCAAACTGACCAGAGAGATACTCCATGCCATAAGAAATCATTTTCAATATAAAAGCTGCAGGGCATTAGCCAGGGGGCCCAATGGCTGCTCACAGACACGGATCAGAGGGTGGTGAGTGGTTGTGTCACTTGGCTGTTTTTTTTTTTTCCTTCTTGGTTATGTTCTCTCTTGCTATTTTCTTGTCTTCATTATCTACAATTTATTATTACTATTATTTCTATTTTAATTTCATCACAATCATTAAACTGTTCGTAACTCAACCCATGAGTTATCCTTTCCCTCCGATTCTTCCTCTCATTGCACTTGTGGGTGGAGGAGGGTGTCAAGGAAGTGGCTGCATGGTACTTAGTAGCTGGCTGCATTAAACCATGACATTTGCAAAAAGCTGCATCTGATATTTAGTTTAATATGGCAATCTGACAATGTGTCTTTCATTCCCATCAATGGTTATAAGAAAAAAACTACACAAAAACTGTCTTTGCAAAACAGAGAAGTTATGACAGGTTAACATGCATATTATACTAAGTGACATGGATCACTATTAGCCTAATTTTAACACTAAACAATAAAACGACCACCTAAAAAAAAAAACTTAAGACATTACATTATGCTAAGATTTCCAGTAAAACAGGCCTGTGTTTAAACAGATTAACATTCAATGATTTTATAATCTCTTTATTACAGTTCTAATATAGATCTTTCTGTTGCATTGCGTTTTGTTTTTAGACATCCAAACAATTAATAGTGTATTTCTAACACAATCCAGGAAAACCACAACCTGCTAGCTGTACTGGAGTATACAGCAAGATACTGCAAAGTAACAGATCCCCTTTACTTCTGTACAAAATTAACAAGTCTCTGATTCGTAAATAACATCCTTTATACACGAAGGTAACACAACAACCATGGTTAAAGGCTCTCCTGAAGCAACATGCTAATGCAAGAGAATTATGGGAGAGAGACTTGTCTGAGAAACACACTCACAGACATGCACAGCATTCAAGCCTACTCTTGTAAAAGTGGAAATATTTGCAGAGTACACTGACGTCCTAATCATAATTTCTTTAAGGGTTTTTGCCATTATAAACAATTTTTTTCCCCCACAATCAGTATCTAGGTTTAAACTTTTAAATACGGAGCTTCACCAAGTAGTGAAGATAATGAGCCTAAGTACCATCAGGTTTAGTAATCCTGACTTCAAAAAAACAGCCTCTGAACTGGCAAGCAATTTATTCTGTTTCAAAAGCAATTTTGCTATTGTGTTGGAAAATTGTACTTCAGTATTTAAAAACAATAAGATAATGAATAATGGATTTTTCATAACTAGGATGAGGACAAAAATCTTTATGCCTTCGTTACCTAGTATTTTTCTGCACTTAATTGCTTGAAGCGCTGATTTTGCTTGAGTGACAAATCAATTAAGTGTAATCCTAGAAACTTTTATTAAAATAGGGAAGCACTGAAAGCAAAATGAATAAAAAAGCCAGAGGGAAGACATCAAAACTTTCAGCCTGAGCGCTACTAAATCAGATATGAAGGCAACCATCTTGACAAAAACACGGTTTCCTAAGGAAAAAGGAACATTAAACAACTTTCAAAAAAGTCTCACTACAATTAGGAAGATCATTTAACAGATTTAAATGAAAACAAACCATGTACAATAAATACTTTAAAATTAAATTCTGATATAAACATCTGCTGTGAAATGATGCCTCAAGTCACCTGTACTTACATCATTCCACTTTGATGGCTGTTTGCCAGAGTAGATGCAGCTGCAGAGTTCCATGGGTGCCATAACTGGTAATGGAAACCATTTTAATTCATTTAAATCTAATCTGGCTGCATGTTTAGATCCATCATTATTTCTGTATTTTCTGCCAGCTTTCCACTGTCTAAAAGAGCAACATTCAAGGGTGCAGCAGGAAGGTGCAAGGGGCAAGGCAATAATGACTTCATGTTTTTCTGGTTTTACTCACTTGACAAATGTAGCAGCAGTATCTCTGATGGATTTTTCTATCTTCTGGCTTAAAAGACCCAGGTAGGATAGAAGCACTGTGTCAGATACTGTATATATACTGTTTACTTGTCCCCTAACACTTGTGCTATATAACATAATTCAGAAGAAGGAAAAACAAAGCTGATGTCTTAAAGCAGTATTTCTCAGATCTAGTGAAGGAGGGAAAAAGAAAGTGTGGCCATGGGTCTAGAAAGGAATCAGACATAGGAGGTGGTTGTGGGATGCAGAGTAGCATGGAAGAGAGGCAGCATTGGAAAAAGTTAGAGAAAAGCTGAAAAAGACCAGCTACTGGTGGTTGGCTACCACCACTTTCCACTATGACCACGCCCCATCCCACCAAGCACTGGCAACTTGGCTCAGTGGCTGTTGCCAGCCATAGGACTCCTGCTCCTGGGCATGGTCAGAGAAAAGACTGAGGGTGTAAACAGCACCATCTCCATCAGCCACATCCCACTCTACCTCCAGTAACTCCTCCAAAGGTTAACCTAGGTGAACACCAACCCAGTCTGAGAATAATGGAGACTGTCAAATTACAGAGATGCAGTAGGAGGAATAATGAAAAAAGGGACAGACATATTTTATATAAAGAGCAAGAATTGTTTCTTAAAGGACTTTTTTTCTCTCAAACATTCACCCCCATTTCTAAAGATTGGAAGTTACTTCTTCCCCTCTGATTTCAAACACCCTAATGCTTTACACAGCAGTAAACTCACTTAAACTACAGAACAATCATGTTGTTCCTAGATTGCAAGAGAAAAATCTTCAACAGGCTAAAGGTTGCATGAAATTTAAAGAATTTCCTTCAGCTCTTCTGTGTTTTGTATGAAAAGGTTATTTTGCAAGTTTTTAGACTTGATTAGAGCTTGCCACTATTTATCCCTATTTAGCTTCAGTTGTGCCTTTAATGCAAGTGCATCCCTAATCAGTATTACACAGAAAATCTCCAAATCCAAGTCCTGGAGTGAAAAAAAACCCAAACAGACACAAAATAATCCTATTACAAATTTATACGCATTACCAGGGACAGGTGTGTCAGACACCTCTACATGGAAGACAATTAACTGCAGTATTACAATAGTTATAACAACAAAAAAAACCCTAAACAAACAAAAAACCCACCACCAAACAAAAATTTTTGGACAACTTTTAAGGAAGGTGAAGATTTGTAGAGCTGAACATTTATATCCAGTTTCAACAGTTAACTTTGCTTTTGTGCCCTTGAGTAACGGGATCTTTACAAACTTACTGCAACACTCCCACCATAGTGCTTGTTTATCCATTGGACAACAAAACAGACAGAAGGAAAAAGTACTTCTACTGTATGCAGGCAAGTTTAGCACTGAGCGTACCTTTGAGATAAGTAGTATTTACTACAATATGACCAAGTAAATCAAGTTGCCACCAGCCTTTTACAAATGATGCAGAGAGATACTCCGGAAAAACACAAGGCAGCATTTTTCATCAACTGCTACAATTAAAAAAAATAAAATAAAAAAAAAAGCTGGTGTCTTCTGCCATACAGAACTAAGGGGAAAACCCTTACATCTGCTGAGATAAGGTCTAAAAGCAGACTATATAGTTATTACCAAGGCAGGTCCCTTTCAGGTAGCTTATCAAAAGTTGCTTAAATCCGAGATACTACATCTACAGGCTTCACCAGACAGGTACATAAAGCAAATATTCTGAATGGCATTTGCCTTCTCTCTCTCCTACCTCACTCTCTCTTAACAGAGCCGTATACAGATGAAGCAAATTCAGAAGTTCTGCATAATGAAGCCTTCATGGAAAAAGGCACCCTTCCTTATTCCCCTTTGCTTACCTCACTAAGCACTACACGTATCCTAATATAAGATATTTTCCAACCAACGACAAGATGAGTGAGTCTCTGTATTTAACAAACAGGTACCAGAAATACCTAAATATACAGCAGGATCTGGGGAAACATCACCTATGTTCACTAAAACCCTACTTTTAATTAATAGGTTGTGTCATTGATCACAACAATGGGACCATTTTATCACTGTCACTGGGTACTGCTATTGACATTGTAGCCTAATCAATTTTTTTCTCTCCCTGTTCTTAGCAATCCAAATGGCTGCCCAAGCAACACAAATCCCTGTATTTAGATATTACGGATACAAACCAGGAAGGCATGAAAATACAGGGCAAAGAAAATAGCTTAAACATGAACAATCTTAGAAATACAAAGTTTACTCTATTGCACGTGCACTCACGTGTGCTCATTGCAGAAGACGGCATCATCTGCAACAGCAATTTGAAGTTCTCAAACTTTTTTTTTTCCCTAGTAATTAAAATGTTGCAGATCAGGACAATTACTCTAAGAATAATCATGCTAAAGAGTATGACTGCCTATAAACCTATCTTGGTGTGAAAGAGTATTACTAGTGCAGAAAAGGAAAAAAAACCGTAAGGACAGTTTTTTCCAAAAACACAGTTCTAAGCAATATCAAGTCAGAAGAACTGCAAGTAATTACTGAAATCACTTAAAGATCTTATGCCATCAAAATTTCTCTCCAGGCAAAGTATTAAAAAGTAATTCTCAGGTATACATCAATGAAAATGTCATTGTAAGTAAAAATATTTTACAGCTGCTATTGCGAGCTGCTCTATATGCATGTTATATGGTTACCTGCATTATGAAATCAAAGACTACTCTGAAATGCAAAAGTCACAGACACTAACAATGACAACACACACTGCATAAAAGCTCTGGAAACACTAAAATATGGCAAGGCCATTATGTATCAAACTAGTTTGACCTTTTTCCTAGGCAAAAATTTCAGAATCTACGTCTATTCTAAACCAGGTACCAGTCCCAACAAGCACTACTAACCTATGAATAAAGTCTTCTGCGAACAAAGCAACGGACAATCCAGAAATGCAAATACATGAAAAACAGACATAGGAAATACATTGAGAAAAAAGTTAAAAAGAAATCACTTCTAAGTTTTTTTCTAAAAACTAATGGTACTTCATAACTTGAGAGCCTTGAAAACAGACCAAATCACTGCCATAAAAATACAACATCCAAAGTACGAAACGGCCACACAAACAACCCTGTTGAAAGGATCAGTATTAAAGAGATGGCATCTCAGATTCAGCATAAAAATTACTCAGTGACATAGTTCCAAACGACAACAGCGAATCTCTGTCCAAAACCACACTTCAGGAAAGGCTAATGACAAAGGACAGCGACACCAATTTTCATTCTTTTTTTTTTTAATAAAAAGAAGTTTTGCTTTGCAAAAGAGACAAACACTTTGAATTTCAGGTAAAGTCAGTAAAAAACAGGGGGAACAGTAGCTCTCCTGTAAAAAGAATGAAAGCACATACATGACTGATCTACTTTGTTAGAACAGTGTAACAGTACAGACAATTCTAACTACAATTCCACAGATACTTTGTTGCACCACATCTGATCCTTTCCTCCTTATGCTCAAACAAGAGAGGTATTTGAACAAATATTCGCGTATAACAGCATAACATACAGCTCTGTATTTTAATGCTTTCTCATTTCTAATACACGTCAACATCCATATATTAGTAGCTGTAACATAAAACACTTATCAGGAATATCGCTTTTGGTTGTCCAGAGTTCATTACACTTCCAGTAAGTATTGGCCGAACCTGTAAAATCTGTAATTTTTTGGTGTCACGTTTACAACCAATACACTGCCCTTTGAGTGGCTACCTCCAGCAAAGGAAATTTCTGTACTATAGAGAAGGGGGTTAGACTGATCTGTAATGACACATTCACTTTGCTGCCAGTTCTGTCACAGAAGAAAAAAACCACTAGAGACAGGCTCCAATTTAAACAAATTATCACAGGAACCAGGATGATGTTAGGAGCTTCCTCCACAGCAAGTGTGAGTGTGCCAGTATACATGCAGACAATTAGCAAGCAGTACCCACTCTTGCACACGCCCACAGTTGCTTAATTTTTAGGAAGTTTTGTGACCCTACCCTGAGTAGTAGGATGAATAGTATTAACAATGCTATTTCTAAAAAAAAGTAACATTTACAGTTTATGTTCCTAGACTAAGCAATGTACTGCTTCTGGTCAAACAACAGGTTTGAAGAAGTTACTGTCAGCAGTCTTTCAACAGAGAAGTTCAAAAGTAAACTCAGTTTCACCTTCAGAATGCCTTATCACAGAAGCTGTATTAAAATTCAATTTAATATCAATATTGCTAATCCTTCAGATTCATCTGTCATTTTCAAACTCACTTTCTGGAGTGTATGTAGAGCCGTTCAATGAACAGGTGTGTGGGACAGAACAGGGAAAGATTCATAGGAACTAGCAACATTTCAGAATAACAGCAAGAAATACCAAGTGTCCCAGCATACAACCCATGCAACAGGTAAACTCTACTGATACCTCTCAATGTTTTTTGGTTTTTTTTTTTGTTGTTGTTAACAATTACGGACATTCTGCAGGGCTTTCCAAATCCACAGTTACAGCAAAATAAGTCATGAGCTTTCTGTAAACACCATTCTACAAGATATGTTAGGTCCTATTAGCTCTCATTGTTAAATGGTCTCAACAAATAACATTTTGAATTATTTTGGAAAGTTATTAATTATTACACTTAAAATATCTAAAACCTGGCATATAATTTGCCACTGGGATATGAAGAACAACATCTGAACTATGAAAGTCACCCTGTAGTTCAGGACTAGAACACATGCTTCTAACAAACAAATGAAAGCAGGCACCAGCTATCGAAGTATTTTAACAAACCTTGCTTCAGATATCAGAAGCCAAGGAAATCACAGAATTATGGTACATGCATCTAGTACTATCTGTTGACATTTGGATGTCTCTATTTTTTGGTGGCTCACTGTGAAACCTAGCCAAACATCTTGAGAAAACATAACCAGGACTACAGGATTGCTGGGAACAGCTTTCATCTAAATGAAAGCATTAGAACAGTAATACTATATTAAATCATCTTGCTTTCCATGCAATATGTAAATATCAAGGAAGCACATGAATTTTTAGCAAACTTTGAGTTCTGCAGACTTCCATTCCATTTTTGCCTGGAATAGATTTTTTTTCTATTATACATACTTCAAAATAAATAAACTACAATCCACCAGTTAAGCAGCGTTAATCAAAGTTAATCCTGCGTCTAGCTGGATAAAGGACACTTCATGCTATTATTTTATTCTTTTTTCCTTGTTGTGTAATTTTTTTTTGACTAACAACAAACAAATGAGAATTCAAAAATAACAGTATAGCAAGCTGCCTTGAAACAGAGTTTCACTATCAGTGAGCAAACTGCAGAGAGAGAGAAGCAAGAGCAGCTGCTCTGCTCGACAACTTGCGCTACTGCAAACACCTAATCCATTCAGTGTGGTCATCCGTAAGTACACTGCCATGACCCATACTATGAATAATCACGCAAGAGAATTCCTTCCAGTGAGGGTGTGATTTTCATGACACTGCCTTTGTGAAAACTTGGAGTGCAATTGAATTTATGTGATATTGGACACAGCTAGTAAGACCTGATATTTTCATACCATCTCAGCAGTCCCAACACCTCACACCTTCACTATATTACCCCAAACACAAGCATACACTGACAGCAGCAAGTGCAGCACACCTGAACATACCAGGTATTTTGCTCACGGATAAATGAAGGTTGACTACTATTTAACTTCCTGTCAGCTTCAAAACTCCACCAGGCTGCTTGTTTTCCTTCCATCAACCCCACATGACGAGACAGGCACAGTGCAGTCAACTTCCTTCCTGTATTTAGCAGTTCATCACTCTGAGGCTGATGATGACAAATACAAATCTAACATATGAAAACAATCACTGCACACATTAAAGGTGATCCTGGATGCACTCCAGTCCTCTTTTCCATTCACAATGTAAACAAAAAGCAGTAGCTAACTTTCCTATAGATAACAGATCCTTTGTGCTGAAGGACAAAGTGCTGAATCAATTATCTTTTTTTCCCTCAAGCTTTCTACAACTATTCAAGTTGAACATATTAAACAATACCATTTTTTAATAATAATTTGAAGATGAGCAACCTTTAACTTCAGGACAGATTTCCCTAGTTTCTAACAGTAGCACACAAACAGTACTCTGTCCATCTGATGTAAGGGAAGATGGCAGACAAGATAAAAATCACAATTTCTACTGTAAAAGTAGTAAGTTGCCCCTAAACATAAGAAATAAAAGCAAAACAGGATGTATGTGTTCACTGAAACATAGGTAACATTTAATATGTATTTTAAATTATTTTTTAACCAGGTCTCAACATACCCAAAGTGACTATAAGAAATACATTAATCTTGTCATGTTTATATATGAAGTACATCCAGGGACATTTCATAATTCTTATCTGGCTACGATTTTTAACAGAAGTGTACAATATCAGGTATGTATTAAAGTTTCTTTAGGTGTGTGGGAAAAACATATTCCAGCTTTAAAATACATGCTATTGGTCTGTCAAAAAATCTCAAGAGCACAAAGAACATTAAGGACAGACACTGAATGATGAAGTCTGTCCTCACTGCAAAGCAAAACTACAGCTGTGCTAGCAAAGACTCCTATAGACTGCTTAGCTTAAGAAAGAAGTTATCCCACAAATTAGCTTTGAGGCCACTAAAGGTTAGCAACTGATGAGCTGTATCAACTGATGTTGCACAGTAGCAGGACAATCCATTTAAAACACTACCACGCTGAAGTTAAGGATCTGTGTGTAAGACTTTCAAAACAATGTAAATTCTTCACTGAAGAAATACATCACAGCCTCCTGAAGGCCTAGAAATCACAGTACTGTATTAAACCTGAGATACCAACTGTATATTTTAATGTGTGTGTGTTTCTAGACATCTTTGGAAGTATAAATTATACTCTTTCAGGCAAAATCCGCATGTATATATACACGTGAAAACTTCCTGTATATCAGAGACCAAAGTGACTTCACTTCAAGAGTCTTATAAGTATCTGCAACATCAGGACCCTTGCTGCAGTTTCCACAGGAATGCAAGGCTTCTTCAAAGTCTGTGCTGAAGATAAAGATTAGAAAAGCAGGATGAACGATTCATCAAGACATAGGAGCTGTAGTTCAATTACAAGCTTTGAGTCATTTGACTTACAAGTTGTAGTTCCACTATCCACACTGCTTTATTTCCCCTGTGACTTACACAAGACACTTGTGGTAGAATCTACACATGCTTTCCCATGCTTTTATTATGGGTTTGTACTTCTAAAGTACACAACAGGTGCTCTCACAAATCCAGTGCATGGTATTCTTAAATGAGAATGTCCAACCTAGTCAACTCACCTTAAGAAAAATATAAATTAAAGTGAGCAGAGAGGTTGGAAAATATATTCTAACTCTCAGAGTTCAAAAAAGGAAGTTATTTAATCACATAATCAAAATAAAGAAACATAATGAATGTGCCTGTCAACTTTGAAAGGTTTTATAAACATACAAGTAGTTGAACAAAAGTAATAAAAATAAATAGACAACCATTTGTGTGGAAGATCAGTAAGTTAAATACATATCACCTGTACTTGAGAAACACAAAATATGAAGGACCATAACTCTGAAAGTTAAACTAAACTAGAAGGAATTTAATCCATAATCTTTGGTGGATGATGTTGATCAAAGCAGATCCATAATGAATCAGTTATTCCTTGCTAGATCTTACAAATTGCCAAATCTGCTTATAAAGCCAGGTTTAAACTGTATCAATAACTGCAATTACTGCCTGCAAACATACCTTCAATAAACCTGCATATCTATCTGATTTATGAACTCAGGCCATCGTATCTATAGCCTTTTTCAACTCACCAAAACACTCCTGGGTAGTCTACAACAGAACCACCTGACACCTTCCATGGTCTGGACTAAGTTTTTGCCTACACAAACCTCCCCTTTCCCTTCTTCCAAAGCACACCACCTACTGAAAAGCTTACAGATTTCAGCAAGGGTTTCCTCTGCTGCAATTCTCTTAAGAATAGAGATGATGATGATGATGATGATACCACCACCATCCTACCTCAAAACAGAGGGCAAACCTACAAGTTGTCAGGCATCCAAGTATTAGCAAGATGGGGAATACTACTACTAGGGCAGACTGTCCTGCAAGCTTTTTATTCATAAAAATATTTTTATCTAGGAAAATGTAATTTAAGCCTAACTTACTTTGCACAGTTTCAAACTACCTTTTCTGTTAGTCATTCCAGTCAGATAAAGAAGTAAATACATTTTATTCATGATGAAATGGATTTTTCACTGTATTTGAATCAGAACAAGAGCATCAGCTATTCTGCTTTTGGAAAATACATTTACTTAACATCCTACAATCACTCCCTCCAGTCCTTGTGTCCACAACCACTGTTCTACAAAAACCAAGAGAAGAGTACAAACTCTCAAGCTATCTACAATCATATACACCACTGTAAGAGTGCTGCCCAATGGATACACCAAAAAAAATTATGGAGCAAAGTTCTTCCTTGCTCACAACAACAGCATTCCTAGAAATTATTCAGGATAATGGGTAGCAAATAAACATTCAATTTTTGCCTGAAAACTTAGTTTGATGGCAGACCTCTGAACTGGCTTCTTCAAATTGCTTAACCCCCAACACAGTGCACTTCAAGAAATCTGGAGATATTTCAATTCTTACATTCAAGAACGTTTTCCCTGGTCGCACGTAGCAGCTACCTCGGAGCACATCTACTACGGACGCCCCAATAAGCCACCCATCTCGGTCGTAAGTAAACTACTGGCGAGGGACTCGAGTTGCGCGGAGTAGCAGGCGGCGCCCGGCGGGGCCGGG